>NW_010972436.1:20342660-20342900 GCF_000737465.1 Haliaeetus leucocephalus | reverse complement strand
GCCCCGCCCTCGGCCCCGCCCCCACTGCAGCACCGCCGGTCGCCGGCAGGGGGCGGTCTCTGCTTGCTCCCGGCGGGCGCGCCCCCCCCTCCCCGTTCGAGAAACTTCCGGAAACAGCCGGGCGGAAGTGACGCCGCGCGCTGACGGCGTTTCCTGTTTGCGGCTGAGGTGAGCTTACCGCCGTTGCCGTTGCGGGGAGGGTGGCGGCCGCGCTGTGGAGGCACTGGGCCGGGTGAGTGC
>NW_010972436.1:20073263-20342526 GCF_000737465.1 Haliaeetus leucocephalus | reverse complement strand
GGTGCTGCGGTTTAGGGGGGCCTGCCGGCTCGGCGGAGGCCCGGGCCGGCGCCGCCATGCTGCGCGCTGGAGGACCGGCGGTGGAGCGTCTCCCGCCGGGGGCCGGCGTGCCGCCTGACCCGGGGTTTTCCTTCCCAGCTGTTGGGGAGGTGCGTGGCGGCGGCCCCGGGCCGGCCGGAGCGGGGTTCGCGCGGGGGAGCGGAGCGGAGCGGGCGGCGTGGATCTCCGGCACTTGGGGGTGGGCGGTGAGGGAGCCGCCCCCGGGCGCAGTGGCTGCTTTGGTTGGGCTTATCCCGTAACTGGGAGCGGAGGAGATGCAGTTTGGGATCCCTGGGCCGTACGATCCCAGATCATCCGGATTTGTTTCTTGTTTGCCGCAAGCAGAGAAGGCCTAGGGAAAAAAAATCCGCGTTCCTCTTTCTGCTTGTAGTGGTTTCAGTTACGAAAAGGTGAGGGAGAGCCTCAGTTCACCCTTTGCTCGTGAACGTGTTAGACGTTTTACTTAAAGTCTTTTTCTTCGGAGCGTGCTTTTTTGCTATGCTTGTAAACTCAAAGTGCTTCCCCCCCCGACAGAAGTGGTTTAGTTAAATTCTGTTTTGCGTTTATTAACTCAGCGTAGGGTCAGTAGTAAGGTTTGTTGTGCGTGAAGGCGGTAGGTAGGGGTCAGGTGTTTTGAACTCGCTGTTGCCAAGTTTCAAGCTGAATTGAAAATTGTCACTGGCAGGTAAGGAACATAGTTTGTCGTCAGTATTTGCTGGACTTATGAGAAGGCAGGGAGTTGGGAAGTGAAGTTCTTGTTTGTAGCCATGCTTTATGCTGTGTTACAGTTTTACTGTCAGAGCTCTCCTTAGCTGCTGAAAACCTGTGCTGCAGGCTTGAGCCATTCTAGTGAAAGCATTAGAAAAGGTTATTCAAAATACTGTGCGAATTTGTTTTGAAATCTGATAATAATAAACTACTTGTTTGGTTCTCATTTGGACACAGTAACGTCATAGAAGCTAAATTTATAACAATGCTAATGTGCAAATGGTCAAGCTTGTGACATTGCATAGTAAATCAGTGATTGAGCCCTGAGTTTTTAGGATATAAAGTGTCAAAAAGTGATAAGAACAAGGTGTTGACACAGAGGGAACAGCTGGAATGAAAGTCGGCTCTGCCCCTCTGGTCCTCTGAGGTTGCAGTTACTGCTTCCTGCTGACCTTAATTTTTGTTTATTCTTTGGAGATCCCTGTACTCTAGTTAGGAGGATTTTATGTTCAGCTGATGATCAAGAGACTGGTGCTTAAAGTACCATTTAGTTTGCTGGATTATGTTGCAAAAGAAGATTTGTTTGTACTAGTGAGTAAGTGTATTTACAGATCTTGTCTCTGTGATTATGTTTTTTGTGGTTTTTTTTTTTTTTTATTTTGAACAGCCAAAATGCTAACTAGTGCACAGTACTGGTCTAACTTTGTTTCCCCTTCGTGGTTCTCATGCTGTCTTTTCAGTAGAGAACAAGAGACTGCTCAAAATGGAAGTTAATTTAGGATTAAATTTTCTTAAATAATCTCAGACATTGGAGGAGAAATTTAAATTGCTACTTTTACTGGCAGTACTGTTTAAACTGCAATGTTAATAATAATTTCTCTATCTGTAAACTGCAAAGTTCCCCTTGTTCTCCATTGGATTTGTCTTTTTAGCACTTGTGCTTTCTGACTACAGCACATTCTTACCAAAACAACTTTTCTCTCTGGTATTTTCTTCTGTCTTTCATAGATTGATGCACTTTGCCAATTTATCTTGGCCGGACTTTGGGAGAAAGCATGCAAGGCTTCACTTTTGTGTAATGCAGAATTTTTAGTTGGAGAGATAATGTATCTTGCTATTTATTTTTTTAATAGATGTATAAACTTAAATACCTACTGTATTCTTTCTTTCATCCACCAGAAGTTTTGGAACGTAAGTGGAGAGAGGAAACAACTTATGTTAAATCATCATCTCAATAACAAGGATATATGAGTTCCTAAAAGTATTTTCTCTGTATTGAGGAAAGAAATAACTGGTTTGTGGGTTTTTTTTGTTTTTTAAACTGTAAAACTTTCAGGACTCCTACATCTGTACATCTGTGCTTAACACATTGATACAGTTAGGTCTTTGAGCTGAGGTTGTGTGGGATGAGGGTGATGTTTGTGTTTTACTGTGAGTCCAGAGGCATTGAAGGTCTAGCCTGGAATTGACGGAAATGTCACACCAGGTTGAACAGAGTGAGTGCAGCCATGCGTGCTAGTTGTGTTCTGCTCTTGTGCTGCTGGCTATAGAGGATAGTGCATCTCGGTCATGTCAATACGCTGAACTTCCAGACTTGAGCAGACCATCTGTTTCTTAACGGTATAAATAATGATGTTTTGAAGGGAATGTATTCCCTCAGTTTTCAATTTAGTTGTGTGAGGCTTAATATTCTAGTATTTTGCTCCTTAAGTAGGAAGTGCTCCATTTCTTTAATAGTATTTATAAAGAACCTTGTCAGCCGTGTCCTGAAAACATTTTCTGTTGACAGCTTTTTCTTTATCTTGATGTATTCAAGAAATGGAAGGATTAGGGAGAAATTACTTAGCTTTGTCAAAACGTGTTGGATCTGATCTATGCTCGTTGTTTATTTCCAGATAGATTTAAATTAAAACTGTAGTTTACTATATTAGTAGGTTTAAATTATATTTTCTTTGCTTTTCAATGAAATACTACATTTGGATGAATGTGAGATTTTTCTTAAGTTTAAACCTAATGAAAGCATTATTCTGCTTCTGTTTGTTTAACTGCTAGGGAAGAAATAATTCATGCATATGAATTTCACTCCTACAGTTACTAGTTGTATGTTTCATTTATGTTTTCTATTTGTTCTGAATAAGTAGTGAAATCCCACTGATATTAGTGAGAACTCAGTACTTATTACATGAGCTTTAAGATCCTTATTAAGTCTGAAGCCAGACATAGCTACATTGCAGCCAGTTTTTGTTAAAACTTTGTTAATTCTTTTGATTAGAAGAAATTCTTTTCTGTCTTAATGTAGTCTGAATCTATGACAGCCTGTCATCGTTGTTCTGAAAAAGAAATTGATGTTTGCTTTAATGTAACATTTTTTTTTTTGCTGGTTGGCTTAAGTAAAATTATCATGACTCCAGAAACTACTTCAGGGGAAGTGTGTAGAAACTTCAAACTATTTTCTTTTCCCTGAAGGATCATCTGGTTGCATGTGATTATTTGGCTGAAACTTTCTGGACCCAATCTTTGCCAGTTGAGGCTTTCACCATTTTTAATCGCTTAATCAAACACAGATCATACATTTTTTAAAATGAGTTAGGAATATTTTTACTTTGTATAAAATAGCCTTTTATGGTTAGTTTTAGGAGGGTGCCAGTGTTCCAGATATTTGTATGACACAATTCCAAATTTGGACACCTGGGTGGTTGTGTTTTGGAAAAATGCCCCTTTGCTTTAAGGAGAGATCATGAATAAGTACCCCTTGATTCAAGGCATGCTCATAGATCAGATGGATAAGCAGTAGAGTATAAGTCAAGGGTATGAGGGTAGCCTATTTATTCACTGATCTACTTACTTTCTTTTCCAGTTTTTGTTAGCTAGTGCTTACATTTCTTTCACAGATGAAGATTTTCAATTTCCTGTGTTTCCATTTTTGGTAGGTTAATTGTTTTTTAATGGTTTCTTACTTGTTGCCCTCTACAGGCTTTCCATGTGCCAGGCAGTAATATGGACAAGCAAGTCCTGTAGTTCTTGCCACAGTTGAGTCTTGCTCTCCTTGGGGAGGAGAGTAATGGGGCAGGATTCTTTGTAACTTCTTGCATTGAGGGGTGATGGAGCCTTGTACAGGTGGCTCTTTTTTGGTTGTGGTGGCTTTTTGTTGTTGTTTTTTAAATAGAACTTTAACTGGAAGATAAAGCAGTCATCCTACCTACCTTTTCCCCTCTATGAACTGCATCATCTCATATAATAATCACTGTATTCAAATCCAGTCTGTTTTCTGACATAGAAGCAGGATGTTTGATGTAAACATGAGATTAAACTAAGCTTTTTGGAATGTTCATTTTATTAGATTCATCTCATGGGGATGCTGTGGTAGTATTAAGGATATGAGTATAAACATTGCTATTTAAGTACATTTTATTAACTTTAATTATATGGTCAATTTATATTTTTCCATGAAACAAGAAATTTCAGGAATCTGTGAAGTTAAACTGTGACAGCTTTCCTAAGCTTAGGTAAGTAGAAGTTAAAAGTACTGAGGTTTTTAATATACCTTACTCTGTACCACACTGTACATATATCAGTGGAAAGAAAAATTTAATGTTGGTGCAGTGTTTAAATGTATTTGCCAGATTAATTAATTACAAGCTTTATACAGGTTTTCTTGCTTTGTATTATTGCACTCATCAGAATTAAACTTTCTTTTAGTTCCTTAGCATTCTTAAACTTCCCCTTACAAAGATTTTCTGGTATACAGTGTGGGTGTTTTCATGTTAGCACTTCTATAGGGCTAACACAGCGAACCTTTGCTAGTACAGCCAAGAGACTGCTCATGGTCTCAGCTCAGTTACATATGGCACATCCCAGATATTGGTGCTAGAACTGATGAAGATCTCTTCATTTTATTTGGGATTTGGCCAGTGTTTTGAGACTTGTATAGCTTCCTGTGTTGCTGAGTTGAACTAGGTAAAATGTATTTGTTGCCCGAGTGGTGTTCCGCTCTGAAAAGTTGTGGTGTGAGATTTGTCTTTTTTGGAGTAGGGCGTAGGATGACACCAGAAGGCAGTTTCTATAACCAGTATCTGTGTATTAGAGGCAGTGACATCTTCAAGGCAGTGACCTCTTCAAGCCAGTGAAAACTCCTTGAGCTGCTGGTACAAATGAGTCTTGGAAGCCTTGGGAAATGGCGCTTCATGGTTGATCTTTATTTACCCTTCTTTTAGATGGTGTGGTGGGTTGACCTTGGCTTGATGCCAGGTGGCCACCAAAGCTGCTTTTTCATCCCCCCCCCCCAGCTGGACAGGGGAGAGAAAATATAATGTAAAGCTCAGGGGTCAAGATAAGGACAGGGAGAGATCATTCACCAATTACTGTGACGGGCAAAAAAGTCTCTACTTGAGGAAAATTAATTTATTACCAATCAAACCAGAGTAGGGTAATGAGAAATAAAACCAAATCATAAACCACCTTCCCTCCCCCCCTTCCTTCTTCCTGGACACACTTCACTCCTGGATTCTCTACCTACCCCCCCAGTGGCACAGACAGGGGGATGGGGAATGAGGGTTGTGGTCAGTTCATCACACGTTGTCTCTGCTGCTCCTTCCTCCTCAGGGGCAGGACTCCTCACTCTTCCCCTGCTCCAGCGTGGGGCCCCTCCCATGGGAGACAGTTCTTCATGAACTGCTCCAGCGTGGGTCCCTTCCACAGTGTGCAGTCCTTTAGGCACAGACTGCTCCAGCGTGGGTCCCCCGCGGGGTCACAAGTCCTGCCAGAAAACCTGCTTCAGCGTGGGCTCCTCTCTCCATGGGTCCACAGGTCCTGCCAGGAGCCTGCTCCAGCGCGGGCTTCCCACGGGGTCACAGCCTCCTTCGGGCACATCTCCCTGCTCCAGCGTGGGTCCTCTCTCCCCGGGCTGCAGGTGGAGATCTGCTCCCCCGTGGACCTCCCTGGGCTGCAGGGGGACAGCCTGCCTCACCATGGTCTTCCCCACGGGCTGCAGGGGAATCTCTGCTCCGGCGCCTGGAGCACCTCCTCCCCCTCCTTCTGCACTGACCTTGGTGTCTGCAGGGTTGTTTCTCTCACATGTTCTCGCTCCTCTCTCTGGCTGTAGTTTCTGTTCTGCAGCAACTTTTTTTTCCCCTTCATAAATATATTATCACAGAGGTGCTACTGCTGTAGCTGATGGGCTCAGCCTTGGCCAGCAGTGGGTCAGTCTTGGAGCTAGCTGGCATTGGCTCTAGTGGACATAGGGGAAGCTTCTAGCAGCTTCTCACAGAAGCCATCCCTGTAGTCCCCAGCTACCAAAACCTTGCCATGCAAACCCAATACAGACGGGTAACTTGGGAGAGATACAGGCAAGTTATTACAATTCATGGATTGCATTTGAAATCTGTAGCTTGTAAGCAATTGAAGTGACTGAATTTCATCTGAAGTTTGTTACTTTAAGACTGGAAATATTTTTATATGTCTCTGAATTTACTGTACTGTAAATAATTAAATGCTTAGCAAAGATGTCTTAGCTATATAATAATCAAATTAAGAAATACTAGAAAACTTTGAAAGTGTGTGTGTTCCTTGGTAGTCTTTGTATGGCCCTAGATCCACAACAGTATTAATTCTAGTGTAGCCTTGCTCATAGTTTGAAGGAGCGTAGAATTTCATCAGGTCCAGCTGGCATGTTGCTTTCTAATAAAATTCTTGGAATGTGAAAAGTCACATTTTTTTAATCATAGGTTGCAATTCCCAAAGATCCTCAAGTGTGCGCATCATCTATTAACATACCAGAGACATCTCTATATTGGTCAGTTGCTATTGAGTAGGTCAGATGCAAGCTCCAGCTGAACTGGGATTCAGATTTGTTCTTCCTGTGTTGCCAGCAGGATGCAATCCTTTAGGTACGTTCATAGAAAGCAGGCAGGTACTAGGAATGGGATGGATGTGCAACTTGCACAGGATGTTGGTGACTGGCTGCTTCTGTGAATTGCATGAATCAGGAATTTGGAACTCCATCTCCCTCTACCCAGGTGAC
Organism: Haliaeetus leucocephalus; assembly: GCF_000737465.1. Classification (NCBI taxonomy): domain Eukaryota; kingdom Metazoa; phylum Chordata; class Aves; order Accipitriformes; family Accipitridae; genus Haliaeetus; species Haliaeetus leucocephalus. The sequence continues at coordinate 20,335,760 of NW_010972436.1, read as the reverse complement.
TGCACTAGTCACTAAGCTTGAGCTATTCTGGCACCTTTCAGGACTCTCTGTGCTGCCCTGTTGCTTCACAGCCAGAAATAGATAACTTTTTCTGACTAGGCTGACTGCAAAGGTCGCATGCCCCTTGCTGTCTGAATTCTTTCCTGACTGATTTAAGAATTTCTTGTTCGGATACCTTCCTCCCTTCTGTATTTAGTTAGAGGTGCTGCTTTGTCATCCCTGAAGGTTACGCATCTGATTTCTCAAAGTTTATAGCTTTCTACATATCTATCTTCTGTAATTCTTCTCATGCCTTTTATGTAGCTGAGGACTTTGCCATAAGGAGAGTTTGAGCCAGGTTTCAGGGTAACTAAACTGATCCAGCTTTGGGCTCTGCTGTAAGAGGGAGGTCTCAAGCCTGGTTGTGTACTCCTATCAGTTGCCTTGAGTTAGTATGAACATTCAGGGCTTCTGCTTGGTAAGCCACAACAAAGCTGACTTCTCTGGAAGCTATGGAAACTTTTGGTTCACATAAACATTTGGATGTTTGATTTGTTCATGCTCCAAAGAAGGAGTTAGAGTAGCTGATAGCATCCTGTAAACACAGTGCGATTAGGAACACAAGTAACTGTAGACTTTTGCAGGCAAACACGAAGGCCATGAAACAACTTCTTTCATCTGGAGGTTTTTTTGCTTGTTTTTTTTCTTCTGAGACTTTGAAGATTTTCTGTGGTTGGAGGTGGGAAATTAGCTGATGTGGGGTGGCTTCCTTGTGGCTTTGGAAAAAAAACCTCTTGAATGCCTAGTTAAGGAGCGTTGCTTGTGTATTTGGAGACAAATTGTTTAAATTTGGGGTTGGAAGAAGATTTTTGTCGTGCCATTTTGGGTAGGACAGTTGAGTATTTTTGCTTTTCATTTTGCAGGAAAGTATATGGTTTGCTTCTTTGAAAGTTTTAGGCATTTTCACTGTGCAGATTTCTACTAGCCTTAAAATTACTGGTGTTTTTTTTCTTTTTTTCTTCATCAGCCATTTTCTGTTTTGTTTTAAGTTGATGGTCAGCTGTTTTCTATTTTGCTATAAGTTTATGGTGGTTGCTTTCTGGAGTGAGTATTTTCAATATTTTTTTCCTGGAAAGATTGGAGACAGAGGTCTTTTCTAGTTTGTGACTGTTGGGTTGGGTTTTTGGGTGTTGTTTTTGGTTTGTTTCTTTTTTTTTTTTTTGTCTTACTGGGAGTTGAGCAAAAATCCAAGTATTTTTAAGGGTCTAAATATTAGCTGATGCTGTTTCATGGTTTTGCATGTTTTGCTTAAGCTGGACAAAAAAAAGCTGCAGATTAATTTTCTTCATGTAAATATTGCTAAAACCTTTTTGCACACAGGAGAAAATTCCTGTGATACCTAAATTTTAGCAGTGCAGTTTTATAGTAACTTTGTGGTAACTAGCAATAGAAATAATGGTCAATCGGAGATGAACTCTTACTGTCACCCAAATGTTTAAGAGAAGGAGAATATAAACAGTTTGTTTTCTGTAGAGAGCTGCCGGCTTGTCTTAGTTCCAGACTTTATATTAGTGGCAAGAAAAAAACTGAACAATAACACACTCAAAAAAGATAGAATATGCAAGCCCCAGACATTTCTTTCAAACAAATAATTCCTCTGTTCTTGGAGGAGTTGCTTTTTAGGGTCTAAGTAATCTGTAAAGAGCTGGTCATGTTGCCTCAGCACTCACTTTTGGTCCCAACTTCAGGCTTCTTAGGGTATATTGGTATATGTATTGAGTCTGAACTTATAACACTGCAACACTGTTTTTAAAGAAACAGCTAAAGTGTTTAAAGAAATATATGTTGAAATCAATATGACTACCAGCGTGTACAAAGTTCTCTAGGAAAAGATGTGATTTATTTTTTGCACCTAAGTTGCTTTTCCTACCTGCTTATTCTAGCTAGAAGCTTGAGTTTTGAATTTTCCCTTTAAGATATCTGCCTAAATTGAGAGGAGTGCTAATGGAAGTCTTGTATTTAAGAAAAAAAGGAGAGTATGGAAAAAACAGTTAGTATGTTATGTACTCTTATGTGTTGTGGCTTCCTGCTCTTAGCTCACTGGTTTTAGGGTAGTATCTCTTATTAGGAGGGGCTCTGACCTTTAGCCTTAAGCTTGACTCATACTAGATTCTCCTCCCCTTGATTTCTTTCTGTCAACTATATGTTCCATATATGCTATTACTCATAAGGATGGGCTACAGGATTTGATAACATCCTTAACACGTGCTAACCTTGCTCCTCACTTGTGGATTCGTAGAGTTGTTATTCTGATCGTTGTTTGGGAAACAGCAAAACTAGTGAGGCTAGTTGATAGCAAATAGTGTGGGATATTTTTGGTAATCTATATGTTTACATATTGAACCCTGCCATTGCTATATTAGTACTGGCATTCTTAATGTTCATTTTAATGCATGTCTCCCAACTTCCCTTGGTGTTGGTCACAGTATTAACTATACCCTTACTATTTTCTTAAGTGTGGAGGTTTCTTCAAAGGGCAAAGTTAATTAGAGGTCTGTTTGCCTGCTACACTTTAATTTTGTAAGTGTTTGTGGCACTGTATGGTTAACTAGATTGCTAAAACCACTCAAGTTTTAAAAACACGTAGCTCCTGCAATACGTTTGCTTCTGTAAGTAGTTTGGTGGGGAGAGACAGCGTGGCAGGGTATCTCTTAAACTGGTTTTGCCATTTGAGGAAATGTGTGTAATGACATCCCTAATTAAGCTTTAACCTACAACAGCAATGTATTGTGAAGATGTACCAATTTATTGTAAAAGTCTCTCTTTAATGTTTATATCCCAGGATTTTGAAAGATACATGTAATACTAGTACAGTAAATTAATTTCAGAATATTTCGTTGGGCTATATCATGCTTGATTCTTTCAGCATTTATGTGAAAGAACATGAAAATAAGACTTGCCTGGGCTGAAATGAAAAACACTGAATGACTTGGGGGGGGGGGGAAGTGATTTCAATGAATTTTTGTTCTTGATGCACAGGGTAAGAAAACATGACTAATACATTGCTGTATGGTTATGTTCTAAGTATATTTGGGTGACTTTGCCTGCAACACGCTGATAACTCACTAAAAAGGTCAGCGTTGCCTTGTTGAATTGCCAGAGTGGAGACTTAGAGTGGTGGGGAGAAGCCGCCTTTGCATAAGAAGATGATATGTTCTTGAAATTTTTAGAAAGGTTCTTTAATCTTGGTGGTCATTTAATTGAAGTAATGATTAGTATAATTGTTCCTTGTAACTATTCTCTAATATTGACAAGAAACTGTCAGTATTTAAATTGAGTAGAGCAAATGCTTTTTCTTTTAACTTGTAGGTTTCTTAGGACTCTTGTGAAAACTTTATTCTCTTATTCTAAGAAACACAAGGTGCCTCTGTACTTGAGTTGATTGGTTAACCTTGCAGTTTGAGCAATCTCGCCTGGCTACGTACTTTATGTTCATAAGCATACAGGAAGTAAATGGAATTCGGTAGCTTTGGCAATATGTGAATTTTCTGTCAAGGTTTGAGTACAAGAAAGGCTTATTGGAAACTATAGGTGGAATTTTAGATTTCTAAGACCTGCACATACATTGCTTTCTTTGAAGGGAGCAGTATCTCAGTGTAAGTAATGTTCTGAACAGGAGATGTGACAGATGTGGCCCTTCGTTTATGCTCATACGTGCCTAAGACCTGACATAGATGTCAGAGTGATATAAAGTAAACATGATACATGGTTTCTTTTGCATTCAGAGTTATTAATGTATATATCAAAATGGTGACATACTGTACATACTCTTCATAATATACTGATTAAATCTAGCTTTTCAGTCTAATTTTTTTCAGGAACCTGCTGTTTACCTATGTCTCTGTGCACTGTGTTTCAGTGGGATTAAAGAACATAAACAGAAATCAGAATCAAAGTAATTGTTTGATCTGTCAACCTAAAATAAAACGTGAGGTTTGTAACATTCAGATTTCTAAAAACAAGCAGCGCTCTCAGATCAGGTTTGGGAATGGAAGATACTAGGCTCCTACCTGACTTTTATGAATTGGCATTACTAAACTAGCTTCATTTACAAGTTCTTGTTGTTACAGGACTTGAAAGGCGCAGCTGTTGTTAACAAGACAACTACTGAAACATGGTGGATTACTATGAAGTTCTGGGAGTGCAAAAGCATGCCTCAGCAGAAGATATTAAAAAAGCGTAAGTATCACTGGTTTTTTATATATATATATATATATAAGATAAGGTATGTATTTTAAGGAACAAATATAATCATGTGGTTTCTGGATTATCACTTCATTGTTAATACTAGGATGAGTAGTAGTCATCTGAGGTGATGCCTTTGCTAACAGAGAAATATTCAGTGTTCTGAAGTAAAAGCATTTGCTCATTTTTATGAAATTGGGAAAAGAATCCTGAGTATTGCTAAAGTGAAAATGCCATCAGTCACTGTTTTTTGATCACTGTTAAATACATTTTTGTCCAAGTGTGCCTCCAAACTTGATATGGTACAGGCAGTGACAGCCCCTTCTTCTGTGGCTAAATTGCAGTAACTAGTCTTCCCCCCCGTTTGCAGAGGTGCTTTTTCAAAGCTATTAATGAGTATTTGGCATACTGCTTTTCTGGATACTAGCTTTTTCTTAACATGAGGTCTTGTTTCTGTGCCTAGATTTTGATGGACTGAACATCTGTTATTATTTAAAAAAACCCCACTGTTTAAATTAGGAGTCTTCAAAGGAATTAAATACAGTTCTTTGTTTAGATTTACTGTTTATGTACTGTTTTAAGATGGGTGTTTGTAACATTTTCAAAAGATACCATTTACTTTTCAACAAACATTTGGGAGGAAACATTTCTGTAGTATGCATTTCTAGTATATCAAAAGCGTTTAGTAATAAATTGCAGTTTCAAGTGACCTGGAAATACTGTGTTTCTCTCTTTCCTTCTCCTAGGTGCCTGAGCTTTATTAGTCAAATTGCACTAGTGTGTGGAAGTTTGATTTATGTGTTTTTCCTCCCTTGTTCTTTTGCAAATTCCTCCACATACTGCTTTGTCAACTGAAATGTTTGACCTGTGATCTTGTATGACTCTGTAAAACACTCCAAATCAACCTAAGTGCAAGCTTAGCTTTGCCGCTTTAAATAGTTATGAACACTTTGCCTAAAATATTTCATTTGAGGCTAGGAATTGTGTGCAGGTGTAGCAGGCAAAGTCGTCACTGATGTTAGGACGCTGCCACAGTTTGGTATCACGGTACTCTTGGAGCTTTATCGGTTTTGTCTGTACTAGACAAGTACTCTTGATGCTTCCCATGGTTGGTTGTAGTATTGAATAATTGTGGAGCTCTAAGAAGCAGCCCATAGCAGAAATGTTATGGAATGTTTTGCTTAGACCTGCCAGATGTTGATCAACAGAAATGCACAGGAATAATCTCAAAATAACTAAAGAACCCCAAATCCACTTTTTTCTTTTTTTTAAACCAAATCTGACTAGATGGTTCTTTGTGTACCTGCAGAATCTGTTGGTACTGGTCTAGGTGCAAGATACAAAGCACTGGGGAATTTCGAAGTGCTTTCATCCCTGATAATTTGTTTGAAACATTTTGTTTATCTGTACAGCATATTCCTTCATTTCAGAGTAAAATATCCTTTGTTTTCGTTCCATTTAGGTACCGTAAATTGGCATTAAAATGGCACCCTGATAAAAATCCAGACAATAAAGAAGAGGCAGAACGGCAATTTAAACAAGTAGCTGAGGCCTATGAAGTTTTGTCAGATGGTAGGTATTTTAAAAGGGCTCTTGAACTACAGGTCGCTAGTCTGGGTATCAGACTGAAAATGCTGATGTATGATGCTTTAAAGGGATATTCGAACTTTGGTTTGCTATTCAACTCAAGTACTTCTTTTTCAAAAGAAAGGAGAGAAAAAGCAGCTTGTAGATAAGGCAAAATAAGCAGAAATTTTGAAACAAAAAATTCAGGATCTCTCTAGATGAGTAACCAAAGCAGTTTCCTTCTAGAAATTGAAATCCTATGTTTGCCAGGCCCTCTTCAGAAGTTTCTGAAGAGATATTTGTGAATACCAAGATTCATTTTAACTTAGAAGGTAAAGCCAATGTTACTGTCTGTATAGGGGAATTACTGTGTTTATCCAATAAAAATCAGGCTAGACAAACTATCTACTGCTGTGCCCACTGCTTCTAGTTCTTGTAACAGTAAACTAGTCTTGACAAAGACCAAGCATACTGTAAACCTTGCTGAAAATTTGGATTGTGTTTGGGTGAATTCTGTAAATTCAGTCACCTGTGATACTGAGGAGAGTGTTTATTTAGAATTGTTCTGAAACAGATGCTTAGCCTGACCCATGTGGTGCAGGAATTCAGCTTTTAGTTCACCTGTATCTTTTTGCTTGAAAAGTATCATTAACTTTTGCTAGTGTTCAGGCAAAAGCAGTCTGCATCATAACAAAGTGATTTAAGCTACTTTGATTATTTTCTCCTGTAATTGACTGCAGCTGTTTGTGCTATTTCTGAAGTGTCCTTGATTTCACCTGAGACCAGTGAGCATGGGAAAGCTATATTTAAAGCACTAGCAGCATCTAGATTACCTTTCAGAATCTGGCCTGGTTTATCAAGCTGCAGTCTTGTACACCCTGTTTCTTTGGTTGGTTTTGATACTTAATTGACATGGGAGAAACAGAACTTAATTTATGGGCAGTTCATTGTATACTTGTCTCCTAGAGTAATTTAACCTTAAGCAAATTTTTTGAGCAAGATAAAAATGGGATACTGGTCTGGTTGTTATACAGATCTTTAAATACTTCGGAAACAGTATACTGCAAGAATTTTAGAACATCTTCTAAAAATGCTGCCTGTTTTTGGATCTAGACCAAATCCTAAGTTACTGGTGTCTTAAAAATCATTTGTGCAGCAGGGATATCTGAATCCTGAGCCCCGTGGTTGAGAGGCAATCAACTGTTCTGCAGACTTAATGAAATTTTCTGACACCATTACAGGCTTAAATGAAGACAGATTTTTGGCAGAAGAATAGTTTTGTAAGGGGGTTACATAAGCAAAGAATACTGAAATTGGGTGATCATAGAACACACTTCCCTTGTGGTTTCAAGAACGTTATATTTTTCAAGATGAACTTCAGGCTTTGTGGGCCCTCAGATCTTCCTCACTGTTTCCTGCTCCTTCTGACAGTTTGTCTGCCTTACTGCTTTGGTCTTTTTACATTGGTGGGTAGGTTAACCGCCTTTCTTTAAAAATTGCTTTCTAGAAATGCAACACGGGTAACATACCAAGTGTTGCTGGGGGTGTGTGTGTAAACCTATTGCAAGCTTCCATTATTTGGAGGTGATGACCAGTATAGAAAATTTTAATTCCTCTTAGAAGTATTTTACTTTTCAGCAGCTGTTTGAGGTAACTGCATGTTCTTTTCAGTGATGCTATTTAAATTTCAAAAACATCTTTCACTGAAGAGATTCCAGTGGGAATAACATGTTAATATTAAGAGCCTAAATTCAGATGCTCTGACTGGTTTTTAGCTGGTGCTTCCACACCAGTGCAAGCACAATAAGCTATCTGCATCTTTAAGCTCTTCAGGTTTCTTTCCAGTAACAGCAGCACAGTCTGATCTTATGTAGTAATATAGAGTTAATTTTTCTCCCCCTTCCCATGGATATTGGAAGGCTGGTCTGCAATGAAATTAAGAAAGAGCCATTTCATGCCTTCTAAAATAACAGAGAGCAAGCAGTTTGAGTCAAATCCTTTCATGCCATTTTTTTAATATCGCTTCATTCCCCTTTATTAAACTGGAAGTGGTTATAATTGATTTGAGGGGTTTTGCAGTCACTCGTATAAACAATGTCCTTTGGTTCTCATAACTGTCACAATGGGCTTGGTCTTCTGCAGTAAAAGGAAAAGAGGCAATGGTCAAAGTTTGCAACAAGGGCAATTCCAGTTGGATAGAAGGAAGAGAATGCTTACAATGAGAATGCTTGAGCACTGGGACTGTTTTCCAGAGAGAATGTGGCATCTTCTTTTCTTGGAGATTGATGAGATCAGGGCTTTCTCCAGGCAAGTTTTGACCAACTTTGAGATTAGACTTGTTTGGAGGAGAAGGTAGAATTCCAGAGGTCCTTTACAACCTAAAGCTTTCCATGGTACCTATGTAAAGATGAAGACTGCAGTATTCTTTTTAAAGGCAAATGTCCTTGTGAATTCTGTCCTTATACCAGAATTTTTTCTGACACAACAGGACCAGAGCTTCTACAACTAAATGGTAGTCTTCTTTCTAAACCTAAACAGCTTTAGCAATCCTCATTAAAAACATTCACTAGTTACATGCCAGAACGTTCTGAAATAAACTAGCTTTGAGAAGATGTTTAGCTGAGAATACCAGTTAAGTCTTTTTGTTTTTTTCCAAATTCTGTATGCCTATTTACTGACATGGTGTATAACTTCTCCTTGTAGCTAAAAAACGTGACATCTATGACAGATATGGAAAAGAAGGCTTAATAAACGGAGGTGGAGGTATGTTGACAACTAGCAGTTCTTTGCTTTCTCTATTCTGGTGGAAAGACATTTTCTACAGCTTTCTTTTAAAGACAGGAATCTGGAATAGCCTATACTAAGGTCTAAAATGTCATCTTCTGAAAATTTGAATTATACTTGTTCTTACAATTTTTCTAGCTGTTGTGAAAGGTATTACTGATATCTGGAAACAGAGAAAGGAGAACTAATTATAAAAAGTATTGTGTGTACTTAACTTGAGTGACACCTGAAAGGGAAGGAGAAATTTTAGACATGTGTTTATATTTTTAAATTATTCAAATACCATATAGGCCTGAACTTTCTTGTTAGTAGGAATGTGTGAGGGTAACTGAAATTTAACTTCTTTTTGCAGGTGGAAATCATCACGATAATCCATTTGAATTTGGATTTACATTCCGTAACCCAGAAGATGTCTTTAGGGAGTTTTTTGGTGGAAGGGACCCCTTTTCATTTGACTTCTTTGGTAAGTAATCCACTGGTGTTAGTTATGTCTATCTAAAGTGTGGCTAAAACTTTACTCTTACAAAACAAACACAGCTCATGCACCTTTATTAGAAATAGCTCTGAAAGCTGAAGGTAAACAATTGGTATTTTGTATTATATTTAAAATGTTTGTTTCCTACCTGTTTCTTCTTGGTCGATTTGATAGTACAAAACAGATACGGCTTGCCAATTCATGTTTTGTTGGAAGGCCTGGTTTAAAAAAAAAAATAAAATTGTGGATACTATGTCTCTATACATTGGGGAACTAACATTCAACAGAAAAAGTATACACTGGAATTTGTGCTTGAGAATTTGACCAGGTGAACTTAGTCTATTGAATTTGATCTCTTTTAATCCGTAAATATTTAATGTAGCTTTGAGAGCTTCTGAACTGGACAGGTTAACTGTAACTGTTAACAGCATAGCTCTCAGTGTGAACTTGTATCATGGCAGGAATGATTTTCTTGTATCAAAATAAGAGCAGCTGCGTACATAATCTAGCCACTCTCCCAAATTCATGTCACATGTTTGCTTGGGGGATAGAGTCCCTAAAGGCTCAGATAACTTCAATAGTTCTTGAAGCTTGGATGCTTCATTTAGTTAAAGGAAGCAATATGTGATAAAGTTGTCAAAGTAATCTTTTTACCGTAGTGCTGATGGTCTATTGGCTTGTGATGTTGCTTGCTCTAGTATATTGAAGGTCCTTTCAGAGGCACTGGAGTTCTTACTCAGTCTCTCTGTGTATGTTCTACTGCATAACCTAGATGCTGACCTAGAAAGCGGAACAGATTCTGTTTTCAGTATTTAGTTAAAGTATTGAAAAACTTGAAAACTGCAAGAAGTGTACTTGAAAAACAAAGCTCTCTTCCTATTCAGTGCCTCGATATTGATGAATCTCTGTAATAATGTATGTAGGTGTTTTAATATTTTTAAAGGTAATTTTTTATCTGCTGGCAGCATTAAGGGGCTAATTCAGCTCAGATTTTAATTATATCTTTCTCTAGTTTGCTATTCAGGGATCATCAGTTGTTGGATGAATCTAATGAAGGGCTAGAAAAGGGGTTGAAGGGTTAGAGGTTGAATTCAGTAGAACGTTAGTTGATGAATTAGATAAGTAGCTAGAGAAAGAATCTGGTAGAGGATAAGTAGCAGAACTTGAGCAATTAGATCCAGTGGGAAATCAGCAGAAGTAGTAAAGGACAGATTGGAGGAAGCATTTAGCAAAATACTGATGGACTGAACTGGGAAGATGCAACTTTTTCACTGCCCATAGTAGAAGAAGAATCTTAAGGAATACTAGACAAGGATTTCTGTTTAGAAGAGATGAGTGAGAGATCTCAGTGCTGGTTAGGCCACATCTGGAGTAGTGTCCAGTTCTGGGCTCTCCAGTACAAGAAACAGAGTTACTGGGTAGAGTCTAGTGAAGGGCCACTAAGATAATTAAGGGACTGCAGCTCCTCTCACATGAAGAAAAAGCTGAGAGAATTGCTGGAATTGTTCAGTATAGAGAAAGCTCAGGGTGAGCCTCTCATCAACGTACATGTGAAGGGAAGGTGTAAAGAAGGTGGAGCTAGGCTGTTGTCAGTGGTGCCCAGTGACAGGACAAGAGGCAATGGGCGCAAATGGAAGCACAGGAGGTTCTGCCTGACTTAAGGTAATGCTTCTGTGAGAGTGACTGAGCATTGGAGCAGGTTGCCCAGAGAGGTTGTGGAATCTCCATGTTTGGAGGTAATTAGAAGCTGTCTGGACATGGTCCTGGGCAACCTGCTCTAGGTGGCCCTGCTTGAGCAGGGGATTGGACCGGAGGTCCCTGCCAACCTCAACCATTCTGTGATTGAGTAGTAGAAAACCTACGAAAACCTGAGCAAGATGTTTAGTAGGAAGCTAGTGAGGAGGAGCTGGGAGACACCGTGTAGCTCTCGTTTATTTTTTAATCTAAGATACTTTAAAATAGTTCTCAATCACATATCTTTATAGTAAATTGTATAGGTAAGGCATGTTCTAGCTACTGGGAGGCTGACATAGGCTCTGTTTGATTTTGATTGTATTTACTTCATCAGCACTAGCAAAAGGTTTAATTTGCTGTCTCTAAAAATGTCAGTGTTCATGACTAACCTTAAAGCTGTGAGAGAAGCGAAGTTCTGCATGTTAAATAGTCATGGGCTTAAGAAGAACCTGAGGACTTAGCCTTCAGATTCCTTAGAAGGAAGGCTGTACAACATAGTGCATAGAGCTATCTAGCTTATCAAATGGAGGTACCACTACTGCCAAAATTTTCCTGGCATATTGCAGCTACTTTAGCCTCTCCTGTAGAGGAGCAATGATAATCTTACCCTGTGGAAACAGTGGACATGTCACCAGTGCAGAGATATGTTGTTATCAAGGCATGCTTCCAAAAACATTCTCCCCCTGCTCAATGCCCAAATTTATTTATTTATTCAAAAGTGGGTTATCTACTTCATGTATTGATAACTGTCATTGTCAGCTTTGAGTAATGCAGCACAGGTTCTGCTTCTTGCAGAGTAAGGTTCTGGCACTGTCAGCACTGTTATGTCTACTCCAGTTGATGAAAACTAATTGTTTCAAAGCTGCCTCCACTTTATGTGGATAATTGCAGTGTCATTGACCAGAGTCCTAAAACCAGTGTTGAGCTTTGGATTCTGAGTAAAAAAAGCTCATGTAATTTTTCTCATCAGAAGGCTTTAAAATGAGCACCTCTTATTTTTTTGAAATTTTTTTGGCTTTAAGATGCTTAAGACATTCTCTAATATGGGCAAGTGTAACTCAAAAACAATTTTTCCACAGCTTTCCATAAAAAGTGTTTGCAATGATCTGTGCATTTACGTGAATGTTTAAGGTACTACAACATGAAAATACAGGTGCTTTCAGCTGAGTGTAGTGCATTTAATAATGCCAAAACAAGCAGTAGAATTGTGTGTATTATGTGAATATTTGTATTGGTAAACTAGAGCTCTTGCAGATTCTGCTGTGTTGAAACACTGGTGGGACAGCTTCTGTCCTGAAGAATAAGGGAATTTATCTTCTAAAAATGAGGAGTTTTCAACTGATGAATTTTCTGTGGAACTAGTGACTTTTAAAGGAGCTACTCAAGTTATAATTGGTTTTACAAAGAACTGAAAAAGGACTGAGGTCATGCTTTCTAAAAATGTACACTGGTGGAATCAAAGGTGAAATGTTTGCACCTTTTATATAGTTTGAAGCGGCATGTAGTGAAGCCCGCAATGCAGGTGGGACTCTAGATCCTGATAGCCATTGAATATGTAAAGAGCAGCATTCAGATGCATAATCCATGTAAATTTATGGATGTGAAGAATTTCTAAAATTGTGCTGTGAATTGAGTCCACTGAGCTATGTTGCACTGCTATTGCAGTTACAAAAAGTTTTCTTTATAAACAGAGGCATCTTTATTCATCTGTAGAAATAAGGAGAATGTATGAAGACTTCTGTGATGATTTTTAACTGCTAAGTCCCTTCAGACTTTTCAAATGAAAATTCATAATACAGTTGAAGATCGCTTTGAACACTTGCAAATGGAGCAAAGTTAATGTTACGTGCTCTCTGTTGCCCTGGAATTATCTCATCCAGTCACAATTTCTCTCCACTGATTTTCAGGCAAATTCTTTGTAAAAATAAGGGTGCACGAAGGCTACTAAAACTTGATCTGTTAATATGACAAGCAGTTAACTCTCTTAACTTTTGAGACATGTGGTCTTGCTTTCTGTGAGCTCTTCCAGTGATAGTTTTCAGTCTCTTTGACTTATAGATGGATGATAATTCTTGTAACAGGAAGAAAAGAAAATGAAAGAAAAGGTGATGCTTCCTATGCAGTACTACTCTTTGTATTGCAAAGTACTGCCTTGGAATATCAACATGTGGTTAACTGGTATTCAGCACTCTGTACCATATACTACTTCTATTCTTTGACTGTCCTTTGACTTTAGAACTGTTTACTCTTAATATAGGAATTGATTTCTCATTTCAGTAAGTTTGTTTTAGACTTAAATTATATCCTACTCAATTTATGGTGCTTACGTTGATTTGGTTTGTGTTCCATGTAGTGTTTTGTTTGTATTTTACTTGTAAACTTTTCAAGGACATTGTTCTACATTTTAACAGTTCATAGTGAGGGGAGGATCCCGATGTTACCACTGGTAATGGAGGTGTATGGATTAATTTAAAGACTGCTGCTTCAAGCATTGTGAGGAACAGAAAGTGATGTATTGTGGCGTAGGCAAAAATGCTTGACTTAGTTTTGGTTTAGAGGCTTTTCAGATTCTCACTTCAAGAATGGGTTATACGTTGGAAGGGATTATCAGTGAGGAATCATACTGAAAGATGGAGTGGATATCACAAGAGTGTAACATTACCCAACAGGCAATTCAGTAGTAGTTCAAACAACTCCTTAAGTAGTTAAGTCATCTTTTATATACAGTTGAGCTCATCTTGTGACATTTGACATGGTTTAGGGTGTCTGAGATGCCCGAGTAATTTCTTCATGGGCTAGAAAATACAACTTGGGACCTACAGTAGACCAGTATCCTCCAGCAGCAGTATCTAGAAATTCGACACGATGTTTCAGGGCATTTCAAACAGCTTTAGATGCCTGTATGTCTAGTTAAATGAATCCTACGAGGAACCATGCTTTTCTCTGTGGTAGAATGTGCTAATAATGTGATGTGATAAATTGCTCCAGATGGATGCCCTCTCTAGACTTTGATGTCAGAGAGAAGTCTGTTTGTGGAGTCTCTTTCAACATAGATTATAATCTTGACAGCTTTGCTACTGTTCCGAAACACTTCAGTATTCTCAGTGTACCTTCTGAGATGGTATTTTATAAATGTCTTAAATGTTTTTCTTAGTTTGTGAAGTAGAATTTATGTTGTATTTTAATCTAAATTTAATACCAGATGATGCATATAAAACATATACATTCTGTGGAATTTTCCCTTGAGAATTCTGGTTACCTGGTTTATGTGGTATTTAAAAAATCTATACTCTTGGAAACCAAAGGGAAAACTAAACTTAACACCTTTGTATGGCTAGCTAGATATAAATATTTGTCACAGAGAACATTAGCTAGCTAGTTATATGGTATGTTGTTTGGTTCCATCAAACAAGAGAATTACTGCAGATTGACTGCTGTAATATCAATTACATAAAATGAAGCATGAGTGTTCTGGAAAAACATACTGAGTTACTTTAAGCATCCAGGCTAAACAGTCTTCACCTGACAAGAAAGAGGAAAATGTTATGTGCAGTGATCATTGCAAACTCTTGTTTTACATGGTCTGTGTTCTAGGATGTTGTTTAGGAATGGGATAGCTTCAACCTTTTTGTCTCAAGGACATAAAATTGTCTTGCTGAGGCAAAAGCTTTGCATAAGAGTCAGATCATAGTTTTAACCCACATGTAATAAATTTCTGATAATTATGACATTTAGGTGTTCGAATGCAGAATATATTTGTCAGATGGGTTCTGAAAACTGAAAATGGAGATGCCTTTCAATTAAATCTATCTTGCACAACATTGTCCTCTTTGTAGTTAATCTTTTGTTGACATAAATTTGCAGCTTCTGGTGCAATTTATGAAGTGCTCAGAGATTTGCATGTGCATTCTTTGCTTTGGTATGAATGTGCACAGTTGTATTTCATAAGCACCAGTCTTAGATCATAATTATCCACTGAATGGTCTAAGTCTCATTACTATGAATTTTTCAGAAATAACTTGATAGGTTCGAAGAAGGTTTTTGAAACACAGGAATTGTCTCACCCAGACAGCATTATCAAACAGGAATAAGTAATGCTGTGGCCCCATGGGTGGCTAATACATAGCTTCTGCTGCTGAAAGGGAGGAGGCCTTGCTCTAAATTCTCATGTCTGTCTTAAAACTTTAATCTTTGACTAATGTCCCACTAGATAATTGAGAAGCTGTCTGATAGCATGCTGGCCGAAGATGAAGTTTGTCTTGGTCATCCCAAGCCAGTTCAGGTTGTTAGTCCCAAGAAAATGGTTTGGTTTGGTTTTCTTGGATGGCTAACTGGTTAAATTGGTCAGAGGACAAATACTGAACATAGCACAAGAAGAGCAGGTCCTACAATGGTAGTGGAAGATTCCTTCATTTTTAAGGTATGACTGAACATTTGGGCATTAATTTCATAAACATGAAGTGCTGATTAGAGTTGGATTTACTGTACTCTAGCATCTTTGTAATTATGGTATAGATGGCATTCAAAGGTAATGTTGTAAGTCTCCTTTTTCTAGAAAATTACTAATTCCAGGATCTCTGCTATATATCATTAGAAAGACTTTAAAATGCTTCTGCTGGTAAACTTTCTTAAGTAAGTGGGACAAACATGTTTGACACCTACTTTGTGGAAGAGAGCAATTATAAAAGACCATGCTGAAACACTCAAGGCAGGTGAATCAACAGTGCTTGCAACAGCATGTTAGCGTCTCTTACGAGTAAGTGGCATCAACACTATGCTTATTTTGTAGATAACGAAGAAAATATATCCATGCAAAAGTGCTTACAGGTTTCTGTGGCCTGCCTAGTTATGATAATGTAGGCTTTTTGCACCTGGGTACACTCCAGAGCTGTAGAATGAGGTTCTGTGTGTATTTACTGCAAATCTGCATCTTTGAAACTTTCTTCAAATAGAAGACAAGATAGAAATACCTATTCCAAGAATTCTCTTTTATTGTATGTATCATGTATCTGTAGCCCTTTGCATAAACACATTATTCAGACCTGCATTTCAGACTCTTTCCTGGCATGATCTATAAAGTCACTTACAATATGCTTTTGAAATAAGGCAATGATGGCAGACAGGCAGCCTATACTGCCTCTGCTTACTGAAACACTGCAGACTGTAATACTCAATGTCGATGAGTTTGACTGCCTCTTTATCTAGGGCGTGCCCACCAAAGCTGCTCTATCACTCCCCCCCTCAGCTGGACAGGGGAGAGAAAATATAACAAAAGGCTCGCAGGTTGAGATGAGGACAGGGAGAGATCATTCACCAATTACTGTGACGGGCAAAAAAGACTCTACTTGAGGAAAATTAACTTATCAGTCAAACCACAGTAGGATAATGAGAAATAAAACCAAATCATAAACCACCTTCCCTCCACCCCTTCCTTCTTCCTGGGCATACTTCACTCCTGGATTCTCTACCTACCCCCCCAGTGGCACAGACAGGGGGATGGGGAATGAGGGTTGTGGTCAGTTCATCACACGTTGTCTCTGCTGCTCCTTCCTCCTCAGGGGCAGGACTCCTCACTCTTCCCCTGCTCCAGCGTGGGGCCCCTCCCATGGGAGACAGTTCTCCATGAAGTTCTCCAACGTGAGTCCTTCCCATGGGCTGCAGTTCTTCATGAACTGCTCCAGCGTGGGTCCCTTCCACAGTGTGCAGTCCTTTAGGCACAGACTGCTCCAGCGTGGGTCCCCCGCGGGGTCACAAGTCCTGCCAGAAAACCTGCTTCAGCGTGGGCTCCTCTCTCCATGGGTCCACAGGTCCTGCCAGTAGCCTGCTTCAGTGTGGGCTTCCCACGTTTGGGTGCACCCCCCTGCTCCAGCGTGGGTCCTCTCTCCCCGGGCTGCAGGTGGAGATCTGCTCCCCCGTGGACCTCCCTGGGCTGCAGGGGGACAGCCTGCCTCACCATGGTCTTCCCCACGGGCTGCAGGGGAATCTCTGCTCCGGCGCCTGGAGCACCTCCTCCCCCTCCTTCTGCACTGACCTTGTTCTCTCACATGTTCTTACTCCTCTCTCTGGCTGCAATTTCTGTTCTGTGGCAACTTTTTTTTCCCCGCTTCATAAATATATTATCACAGAGGTGCTACTGCTGTCGCTGATGTGCTCAGCATGGGTCAGTCTTGGAGCTAGCTGGCATTGGCTCTAGTGGACATAGGGGAAGCTTCTAGCAGCTTCTCACAGAAGCCATCCCTGTAGTCCCCAGCTACCAAAACCTTGCCATGCAAACCCAATACACAGCTACAGTGTCATCCTCCTGCATCTACAATAAGGGCATTCGGCTCGTGTGTCATGTTTTGGCAGAGGTGATAGTGTAGCTCTGATTGCAAAGAATAAAGGAAACAAAGTTCATTGGTTGCCAAGAGTAGTCCAGTGAGTGGTGACTGAGCAGTGATCCTGTTTTTACAGGGTAATGTTCCTTTGTGTATTGTTCCTATAAGATTATCAACATCTCTGGCTGCAGCAGTGTGTGCATATGAGAACATTTGTTGACGGTGCACAATTTATCTCAACACTTCTGATTTTCTGGATGTGAATGATGGCATTGCACTGGAATGTGCTCAACACTTTCATCAGGGATAGCATTGTTCTATGGCTGAAAGCATCTTCCTGTGCTACTTTTGACCCTTGGGCTGTTCTTCCTGCTGTCTTCCTTGTAACCAGCAGTTGCTTTTACAGTCACGCTGTGAATTGTAGCGAAGAATTGATGTGGCCTTTTCATCTGGAGATGCTCTTTTCAGCTGATCAGTTCCTGATCTGGTTCCCCAAGCAGCTGCCAGGGTACAAGTGTCATGGTAGAAGTGACTGCCATAGGAGATGTGGCACTTTTAGTTTATAGTGTATTGTGGTTTCAGCTAATGCCTTAAATTGATATAATGAATTTCATGAAGTTTATCTGAATTGTGGACTGCTTCAAATGTAGATATTCTGGGATTTGCCTTCTTTCCTCCCTTGTATGGTGCTTTCCTGCCCATTTTCTTTCAGATACGCCAGTCTTGCCAATACAGAGTCAGATTAGCTTGTGGATGCAACAGAAAGCTAACAATGCAAACACTCAATGTTTTCTTTTGGATCAATGAATTAATGCAACTTGTCACTTGGTTCCATGATTACAAGGCAGGAAAGGAGAGCAATCACATCTTTTAAGTAGTATTCTGCAATTGGTTTATACTGCTGAAAGGGAGAAGATCCTGTTTCTCTGTTGCAGCTGAGGATTCCTCAGAGTGGGGGGGTTCATGACCTACCTTATTTTGAACTGCAGTGAGATATTTGTTATAGTTGTTGTTGTTATTTTACTTGTTTAGAGGTGAAATTCTTTTCCTGTGAGTACAGAAAAGCAAGGTAGGATTCTGTGGTTTGCAGTAAGCAGGTTTAATGTTTTACCCAGGGGAACAAGACCGTTGCTGCATTTGAATTAGCAAAGACTTTTCCAAATAAAGTAAATTCTTTTGGAAACATTACCTCTAATGTAAGTATTGTCAGGTAGGTTTGTTAGTGTACAATCTTTTGTGTTGCTGGGGGTTTTGTGTTCCAACCTTTGCATTAACTTTTTGGCTTCTGAAACTGCAGTCTTCCTATCTAGTAACAGCAAGAGTACTGAAGTCCTTCATTTTGTCTTTTCTTTTTTTTTTTGGTAACAGGCTACCATGAGTTCTTTGCTTCAGCTTTTGCTTTTCCCCCCAAAAGCTTCATGTCATCTGCTGTTGTTGATATATTAGAAGTCTGTCTCACTGGCTTCCTTGAAATTTCTCACCTTTTGTTCTCTCTTGATCTTTGCTGTTTTGACACCACAACTTCTGTCAGAAGTGTATTCCAACACTTTGGTTGAAACTGAATCTGATACTCTGTCTTCCCATACGCTTCTGGTAATACCCAGATTAGAATAAACTGTGAATTTATCCTCAAACAGTATTTAGTAATACTCTGAGGTGACACTAGTCTAGCATTTCAGTTTTTTGAAGCTTTTAAGTTGTATAGTATTTATATAGTATGTTCCCTTTTTAGAAAGGCCTTCACTTCACTTACGGGTTGGTTTTTTTACTGCTTAATTTTGATCTGATGTGCTTCTAACATTCAATAAGAAAATTACATGGATTGTAAGCACCAAAATGACTATCATAAGAGCAGTCATTAAAAAAACCCAACACCCCGATATTGTTATTTGAACTGTTTGGAAAACGCCATCTATGTGAAAAGGTTATCGTGCATGGAAAGGTTCTGCTAAATCACAAAAATAGACCTACCAGGCTGAAATGTTATTGTTTTGCTGAGTGGTACTATTAATCATCCTAATTTAGGGACTAAAAGCATAAACAGGGTCTGAGTAGTTGTGAGGTTGCTATATTAATGTGTATTTGGTGGTGGATACAACAAAAGATAATGCAGAAGCCTCTTGCTGCCTTCTCTCCTCAATGTTTTTGCCATATTTTTTTTTTCCTGCATGCTGTACCTGGATGGCTGTCAGGATAGTAAGAAATATTCCCTCAGGGAAGTCCTACCCATTGTCCTGTCTCTGCATAATCCATCTTGCTGAGCATTCCGCAGTCCATTGTGGAAGAGTGGTTTGAGTATCTTCCTTACTGCAGAAAATTACTGGAAGAGCACTGGAGGATTATTAGCAAGGCTGCTAACAGAAATCACCTGAGGCTAGAACATTTGCTAATACAGAGTGCTGACCTATTTTGGTGCGTAGGGTTGCTAAAGGCTAATAAGGCATGTCCAAGTCTTGGGTAGGTTTTAGTGTGGTTAGGAGTAGGCAATAAGCCATCTAGAAGCTGGGTTGATAGCAGGGATCTCTAGGAGATTCTGTGATCCTCCCGTAAAAACCTTTGTGTTTCTGCTGCTGTTGTGCTGAGGAGGAGAGGTTCACTTGCAAAATAGGTTGATATACTGTGGGCGATTAAAAACTCAAAGCTTACATGGTAGGTTGTTTTGTTTTTATTCGAACTCCAGGTAACAAGAAAAATTGGACTATAAATAGAAAGCTTAACAGTGGGAGTAATATAATATAGATCATTTGTACACGTGAGTGAATGACCTTCATAACCAACTTATGAGTCACTAGCAAAATTGGTCACTCCACAAGTTGGACAAAACAATTGCAGTGTTACCTGATACAGTAGTCTGACAAAAAATTGCCTCTTTTAAATGGGCATAGTGCTTGTTTTGGAAATGGTAATTTTGGTGGTAGGTTCCCATATTTCCATGCCCTAGCATTGGTTTAATTTCTGTTGTTTAAAAGGTAATAACAAGTCATCTTTATATTGAAGAAAACTTGTTCTACATGGAAAAAAAAAAGCATAAACCAAAAAAACACCTGAAGTAGAAAAAAATCTTACCACTTGCTTGTCTAGTGTATGTAAGGTAAAAGTTTGGTCCTGCCTTGTTTTATCAATAACTGTGTATGCTAGGGGAAGGATGGGGTTATTTTTTTTGTTGTTCTTTGCATTTTATGTCTCTGCTAATGGGGAGTATGTGTCTGAATCTCAGCAGCTGCCTTTGTTCAGCATAAATACGTTCTGACATTTCACTTTTGTTAAGTAATTGCACATAAACCAGATGATTACTAATACCTTTTTATTATCATATTGATTGCTTTAGTATTGTCACTATTGCATTAACTTGGTGATTTATCATAAATCAGCTTGGATTTTTGTGGGGGTACCAAAGGTGGAATAAATACTGTGTTTCTGACCTTTGCTTTGTCAATTTGTAGTTCTGAAGCAGTCATGCAGTTATAAGACTCTTTCCTTGCTTTCATACTTCTATTGCTCCTATCACCAGTTTCTGCATTTTTCAGCAAGAGCTTATCCTGAGCAGTGTTTCAGACTGTTCTCTTTCAATATTGAGTCCCCGCTTGTAAAACATGGTGAAATAGTTGGTATTGTACAACACTGATTTTGGGAGAGTTGTGATTGATAGAGAGAATAGTTGAAGTTCCTAAACATTTCTGATTTTAATGCAAGTATTATGTTTATTGAGTGTCTGCTATATGATTGCAATTTTATATGTCGTTCTTTGTTTTAAGAGCACTAGTGAAAAGCAGTTTTCAGATAATTCTAGCAATAACTATTTTTTAGGAAAATGTGTTAAAGTAAATAAGGATTGCTTGTACAGGTATCTGGTCGTGTCCCGTCCCCCCCCCTTTTTTTTTTTTTTTTGAAAGAGACTATTGTCTTCCTGATGTGGATGGAACAATAGCTAGCTGTTCTGAATGACATAACAGTTGTACTTGAATTTGAAATAGCATTTTAACCATGACCCCCTTTCTCTATTTCTCCCCTCTTCCTCCTGCTTGGTAGGGACCAAATGCCTCTTTGGGACACTGTGTGTAAACTTCCATACTTTGCTGCCTAAACGTGCATCAGAATACGTGTTTGAAGTACCTGATGTGGCAAGTGCTGAAATAAACACTTTGAACACTTTGAGTCATGAATCCCTGGCTGCTGTTTTTATATTTCAATAATTGATATAACCTATCTGGAAGTTACTTGTCAGAGACCTCATCATGGTGATCTACAATAAATCTTGAATAAAAATAAGCTAGGAAGTTCATGTACCTGTGTGCAATATTTTAAGATTTGTTAAATTCGAATTCTAAGAGCCTGACCTTAGCCTGGCAACAGTAAGTTCTGTAGAACAGCTGAAGGATTTGCTTTATGGTGACTTGGTGTGTAGAGATCATGATTATGCATCTGAAGAGTGTTAAATCTGTCAGATGCTAACTGACTGGACATAGTTAGCTTCAAATAAATACTGATTTCATTTTTTATCATACCTCCAGTGTATTATGCTATATGAGCATGTGGTGGAAATAATACTGTTTCTGTAGCTCTTGTCAATTTTATTATACTGAAAAATGTAAGAGCATTTACATTAGGTTTACTGGTTTTTAATACTAAACAGCTAAAATAAGGAAATTTTTTGTAATTATTTTTAACTGTCCAAAACTGAGACAGAATTTAGTCCAGAAGGAGCATAGGGAATTGCCTTTTTGGTGGACTGTTGAGTTCAGTAGCATCAAGTATTTCAAAGGTAGAATCTTATCTGTAATGGGAAATTTTTTTTTTTAATGAAGAATCCTAATGATTAAATACAGAATTACTCAGTAATATTGACCTCTTAAATGTTGTCTTCGCTTTTGTAGAAGACCCTTTTGAGGACTTCTTCGGGGGCAGGCGGGGTCCAAGGGGAAGCAGAAGCAGAGGTGGTGGATCATTTTTCTCTGCCTTTGGTGGATTCCCTGCTTTTGGCAGTGGTTTTTCTTCATTTGACACAGGTAAATATCATAACATTTAACAAGGAATGCAGTTTGGTTTACAAAGGATCTCAATATAATAAGCTGATAAATACTTTTTTAAAAGTTGCCTCCTTCATTCAGGGAATTCTGAGGCTGCTTTTTTTAAATTAAGCTGTTCTCTGTAAAGTCTGAATGTAAATAAAGCTATAGTTACGGTATTTGGTCTACTTGAAAGTTCATGAAAAGTAAACAGACCTCTAGGAGGTAGAACTTTTTGTGTTCTTAATTTTGGTGCTACAGGGTTTTTTTTATAGCTTTAAAATTGGTTTTTTTTTTCTGTTTGCTTTTGGTATTGAGGGTATGATGGCTTTTATTTAAGGTCCTGAAAATACACTGGAAAAATGTGTGCCTAAAACCCATGGTACTACTTAGTATCAGTTTTGGGATAGTCAGTTTGAATGCTGATGTCTGTATCTCAGGAGGTTGCTGAGAGTTGCTGGTAGTCAGTATCCTTTCAAGTGTTAAGATTCTGGGTATTAGTTGGATGCTAGTGATACAGAACTACTTGTGTCTGCTAACTCAGGGCATCCCAACATCTACATTAAAGCAAAAAATCAGATCCATTAAAGTTACTAGCTTTACCTTGAGTGGAAAGAATGATATAATGGTTTAAGTTCAGCAGACAGGCCTGAATGCCTTTTCTTCAGAGAAGGAGATGACGAATGGTTTTTGGATCATGCTGTGCATTTGGAATTTGAACTATGGGTCCATATGGCAGAAATTGATGGGGCTGGAGCCATGTTTTTATTCTCACCCTGGTGTTTAATGCTATTTAGTCACTGATACTGTGTTGATGCAACCACCTAAGGGCATCCTGAAGCTAGGATGTAGTCTGAGTGAATGATAAACTTGGATCCCATGATCATGCAAAAATACATTTTTAGTCAAATACCTTCTTTCCCAATAGGTTTTACTTCGTTTGGTTCACTGGGACACGGAGGCCTTACTTCGTTCTCCTCCACGTCATTTGGTGGCAGTGGGATGGGTAACTTCAAATCAGTATCAACCTCAACAAAAATAGTTAATGGCAGAAAAATTACTACAAAGAGGTAAGTGATATAAATATATTTGTATGAAACTACATGTAGAGACATGCATAGCTATAAATACGTGTATTTAAATATACTATATATACACACATAAATATAGTGATACATGTATGTATATGTATTTTTACTGTTGCTGTTGTGGTCATCATATTACTTGGATTTCTCTGAATGCTTAAAAAAATTTGAAAAGTTTTGTTGGATTCTCTGACTCTTCTTGGCATTGCTGAATTACTTAAAGCTGTAGCATGTGAAAATGGGGAAGATAGTAAACTCCTGATAGTTGAGGAGGGTTCAGATGTGTAAGACCTGCTTTCAGAACTGCTCTGACAAAAAATGAAGGTTGCAACTTGTTTGCTCTTTGAAAGGGACCTGGCAATGGAGCTCTTGCAGGCCTCCAGAACTTCTAGTGTAATGATGCATCTCTTATTATGGTCCTTGACTACTGCCTGCCAAGTCAGCTTGAGCTTCTGGAAGGGAAAAGTGCACTTGGTTTCTGTTGATTGTGAAGCTTTCAACTGGGGATTGGGAAGACACTTAATTTTGCAGACACTGTGAAACTTGAAACAGTTTTCCCTAACATCTGCTCTAGTTTGCTTTTCTAAGCAGTGTTTGGAGTGAAGTTTTTGTGTAAAGTAATTTTCCTATATCTGTTAAGTCAAATAAGCAACTGAAACTTGCTTTGGAGAATATGTTTCCTGTTTGGAAAGTGAATTTTCAAGTACTGCACACAGTGTACCTTCTCACTATTTCATGCTTGTGATAGGGAAATCACTGCATTTGGGAAACCCAAATATTAGCTATAGAGAAACCTACATGGAACATTATGATCAGTAAGTTATAGGAGTACTGAACAAGTAGTTAAATGTAATTTCAGTACTTTATAAAAAAAATTTGCAGAAAAGCAAGGGAAAGCCAATTTTTTTGTTTGGTAACTTGTATCCTGTACTTTGAAATGCAAGGTTCTTCTGTGTCCTATTATACTGGAGAGATCCTGTCATCTTGACCACTTAAATGCAGCCTTTGTCATCACATGCTGTTGTGGTCATGATGTTTTTCTGTGAGTGTATTCCAGAAAAATCTGAAAACTGCCCACTTTTGAGGGAATTGTACCAGGTGAGAGACACCAAAGAAAGTATTTACACAAAAGAAGATAAGGCACCATGTTTGTTTTAATATTAAAAAATAGACTAAATCAGGTATGCTGCTGTCATATCTTATGTTAGCATATTTAGAAACCGGGGGGGAGAAGCAAGAAATGTGGTTAGCCACATCAAGGAAGACATGTTTAGTGTCTCTGAGAAGTCCTGTTACTTTGTAGAATGTCTGCTGACAAGGTGGCTAAGTCTAAAGAAGATTCATATACCAGCATACCCAGTGAAAATCTTCTCTGAGTAATACTTTGCTTCAGCCAAGAAGCCATTTACTCTGTTTTTAATATGGGTGTATTCTCTTCAGTAAGTCTGATCTCCAGAAAAATTTGTAATCATCCATGTGGTTTCGTCATTTGAATCATGAGGAGAGAATTCCCAGATAGTTAAAATTTAGGCATAAATTTAATGTTCTGAAAATAATTTAAACATTCCTTATCTTCCCATTTCTAAAACAACAAAAAAAGCCCAAACCCACAGAGGTCTTTAATAATCTCTCCTTCCAGACAGGGATACTTAAATTTTGCAACGTATCCTGCTGGTCATAAACTTGGTATACAGTAGGTCTCCAAAATAATTGCTCTTTTCAAATTAGAAGTGGATTAAAGACTGTCTTGCGTGCCTTACCTCATGCAAAACTGTCATTGGGTCTAGAATATTATGCATTTAACGAATGGGTAGGTACTAAATGCATCATCAAGATTGTACAGTTGATATGTCAAAAGACAGTTAGTTCTAGATAATAGTCTGTAGTGTCAGTACAACTGTGACAATGTATGAGGTGACAGCTGTAACTGTGAACTCTACAAGCTGGAGGATTCAAACTTTCAGAAAGCAATTTTCCTTCTGTAAATAAGCAGTATCAGTGGGGGAATGCAGATGGTTACTAGTTACAGCTTCTGTGCTGTTAATACAAAAGCTTGCCAACTACAGTTGCATTAAGCAGGCAGTGCTCCATTATAGTTCATTATCTAAAATCCTAGGTCTGGTGTGTATTTTCAGACTGCTTACAGTGCTTTAAAATGGCTGTGTTTTTGTCCTACAGAATTGTTGAGAATGGACAAGAGAGAGTAGAAGTTGAAGAAGATGGCCAGTTAAGGTCGCTAACAATAAATGGTAAGGAGCAGCTGCTACGCTTGGATAACAAGTAATTCAACGCACGCATTTAACAGAAATTTTAAGCTATAACAGCCACCATTTGAGGATTGACAGGAACATTTTTTGAAGATTTCAAACGAACTCAACTTTCTGTATATCCGTACTTAAGTAGTATAAATAGCTCACTGAAGCTCGTATTTGTCATAGACTTTTGAGTTAATTGTTGGGACCACATCAATTGGACCATTTTTTGTCCTTAAAATTGTTGTAAATTTCTGTATGCACTTTTCTTTTTATTATATATGATCAAGGTGAACCATGATCCTTCAGTAGTGCTAGGGCGAGATGTACACTAACACTAGCATGAATCTTGCTTTTTACAATTTGAAATGTGAGCCAAGTAGTAGTTTAAGTCTGCTGTGAAGTTAACATTTCCAGGATAACCTTTTTAATAATTTCAGCTTTTTTTTAAATGTTTAGTAGTGAACAATGTTAATACATTTCTGGTAATGCATTTCTGGTTTAAATAAATTAAGGTTGTTTTCTAGTTGTGCATGAATGCAGACAATTTAGTAAGTTTTGACAAATGTTTAAATGTGTAATGTAAGCAAAAGGTAAACAAAAGTGAAGCCAGTGAGCTGAGTCTTTTGTCATTTGCTAAAAAAAAAAAAATTCAAAATGAATAAATGCTGATGTTTGTGGTGCATTCTTTCATGAATGGCATTTGTAACCTTCTTGTGTCTGTGTGTAATTTGGGCAACTTGGGAAAACAGTGCTTTCCCCCCCTCCCCTTCCACCTTTTTCTTCAGTCTTAAGGATGAGGGCCTTTTTTCTTTGCAGATGTTTTCTTCAGTGTGTCTGAAAACATGATATTTAATTTCTTTTCTAAACCTGTATTTGAAGCACCTACTTTTAAGAAGCATTCAGAGGCTGACTCGCTAACTCCATCTTTTGCCCTAGTACATTATTTTTTTGGTCTAGGCCTAAAGTAACTATTTCTGTTTAAAAAAAGTTTTCTAAAGTTCTAAGTTCTGAGATTGCTTCAAAAAATAATCTGTAGTGAACCTAAATATACAGGAAAATATTTAATAATTAAAAAAAGGCTTTCTGAATGATAAGATTTTTTTTGCTTGTTTTGAGAACAAACTTAATTGCTTTGAAGAAGATTTGTACAAAAGTATTAGCATTACAATATCTCACTCTTACTTTTACTCATCAACCAAAAACTTTGTTAAATTAATGGAGTGAAGCAAAGTGTTAATTTGTAGCTAAGACTGGATTTTCAAAGTTTAGTGGAAGATGACTTGATTTCTGTATGTCATAGAGAAAGCATGCAAATAACTATTGGCATGTGTTAACACCTGCCAGGCTCTGGGTCATTTCATGCATAAATCATGGATGTGCAGTTTTTATCTGTGCACCAGCTTTGAACATCTGGCCTTCACAAAATTCTTTAAGGTGGCTTAGTGTTGTGGTTTTTTTTTTTTTTTTTAAAAAAAGCATGGTGTTTTCAAATGATCACTTAATGCCTTCTTGCTGAACACCATCTGCTTTGTACTAACAAATGCGTTGATTATTAAATACATCAAAAAGACTTGGTCTTGTTTATTGTGCAGGAAAACCAATTCAAATTAACCCAAACCAACAATCTAACAAACTGCAAAAACAGAATTCATATTTGTAGCAAAGTTAATATTTCTTATATTTGTCCCTCTACCATTAATGCTAATTTCATAGAACCCAGCAAAATAACAGGTAGAGGAAGAAATAAATACGTACTTTGCTTTTGGGACTACAGAAGTTATGTACCTTTTCAAGTTCTTTGCAGAGTTCTTGTTACTTCGGTGTTGTGTTTTTGGTGTAGAAGCACAAACTCAGTTTAAAACTAAACAGTGTTTTCTTGTTAATGCTGTTTTTTCCTTCCCCATGTATGTTCCTTCTTGATCCAGGTAACTAAACAGACAATTTATTTCAAAATCTGGCTTTGTTGTGATGTCTCAAGTTATTAAAAATGTTAGTTTATATTTATAGGACACAGTGTGCTCCTTTAAGTTTTATGTAAACTGTAAAAAGTGCTTCAAAATTGGTTAACCGAGTCAAATAAAATTAGGACAATCTGGAGTTGAGTTTGAATTCCTTCCTGTGGATACCCATAGGTTTTACACTAAGCTGCCAAACTTCACCTTCAGTTTTAGTCCCAGGTAATCTTCTTTAACATTTAAATTACCTAGCTCAAGTTAAGAACACAATTTTGATAGCAGAGCTGCTAGTGGCCAATCTGTACCCACATGCTTGCCTTAGATCTTCTTACCCAGAAAAGTATGGTCCTTCTCACAGCATTATATACAAACAGTTCACTCCAGGGTTTTGTAATGAAATCTTTTAACACTGTAAATTTGCTGAAGAACCAGTGTTTTGGATAGTCTCTCTTCTGCCTTCAGATCACTGAAGCTGGATATTGTCAGAGCTGGACAAAATGCAGCATTAAATGGCCGCACTGCACTTTCTTGGTAGGAGGAGAGACTGGCAAAACACAAGGACAAGAAGAAATGAATCAGCAGAAGGCAGAATTAATTAGTAAAGATTTCTACAGTAGTAAGCAGATACCCATACACCAGCGTTTGAACAGCCTGATCGTTGAACTGGATGGTTACATGGTCTTGGTCCAAGTATACAATTGGACTGGTAGTTCCAGTTCCAGATGTAAAAAATTGTCACCTCCTTACACTTGACCTAAGCCTAATAGTCTCCACCTGTTTCATTATGCAGAACACAGGGATTCGCTTTTTTTTTAAATAACACCACATCTGACTTTTTTTTTAATGCAACTTCTTGCATCCAACTTCACTTTTAGTACACAAAATGAATCCTTATTCTATGTTTACTGTGGATCCAATATAAATTCTTTCTGTTCTGTATTATATATTCAGAATTTCTTATTTGTGCTGCTGAAATGAGTTTCTTTTCTCTTGAAAACCCACTTATTAGGTTCCTGTGAAAAATTTTGTCGTTCCTTACTAATATGTGATTTGCATGGATGTACAAAACCTACTCACTGGAAGTAATGGATCATCAAGGGCAGCAAATTTCCTTAAACTTCAATTTTGGCCAAAATAGCACAAAATACTTAATAACAGAAAAGGTTCTTAATTCTAGCAAATGCTAGGCATCAAATGTGCAGTGGGATGAGGTGGCTTTCAAAAAGAGATGCTGTTTGATTAAAAGTACCATTTCTTCATACAGGAGGGATTAATTTTGAATGTTTAGGGACACCATCCTGTTTAAATTAAGCTTCCTCCAGTGGTTTGGAAAAACTAAGATGGAGTTTTTGAACCTGCTAAGTCACTTACTCTTTCATGCTCTGCTTCAAAGTTCATTGGTAGAACACAATAACTTTGTAATGCTTTTTTTTTGGTGCAGCCTCTTTTTGGTCTCTTGTGCATGGCAGTAATTTCAGTGCAATACACTGTAACGCAAGTTTCTCTTTTGATTGCATGGCACCTACCCCTTTCACTTGGCTTTGCTGTAGAAGTTTGGGATTTTGCCTTAGAATGCTTCACATTTTAAAATTGCTCAGCTATTGTAGTTCTTGTTTCTTACAACACCTTCTCTGTTGAGAATGACAGGCACTGTTTTGTGATATAAGTGACAAAGCTGCTCTGCAGAGTAAGTGTACATAGCATTTGTAAGATGTATACTGTATCAGCGTGTGATTAATTGATGGACTGAGTCTTAGAATGCTGAAAACAAGATTGCAAAAGACTTAAACCCATCATCTCTAAGCCCAAGGGTTTTATACCTCTCTGTCACTGTTTGTGTTCAGCTGTCCTGTTTGCTTGTCTCCTTCAGTATATTGGTGTTAGGTGTAAGTGGAGGTCTGTCTTTTGTATTTAGCTGTGCTTCTGTGTTTCAGACCATTTCTGGGATGGTCCAGTGATTAAGACAGTTAGATTTTACTTTTTGTTTTTTGGAAACGTGAGTTCTGTTCCTGAATCTGCTTTTGTTCTGTTTACAAAGTAAGCTTGTTTCCTACTTTGCCTTCATTGAATCTGTCATTGTAAGAGGATAGTGCTTACTTCTAAAGATGGTTGCATTGCAAAATGAATGCTACAGCTGTACGGTGCTTACAGTCAGAGAACTTTTTTCAAAAGTGCTCAATGTTAGTGCAAGCTTTAACTTAGTATTAGAATACTTGTTAACCTTTTTGTGGCATCATTTCATAGTATTTTTGGAAAAACCTGCGTCTTTGGTTGTGATTTTTGGATGTCTTAGTATTTAGGCTTATTTTAAAGTAATGATGTTCTCACAAGGTAGTTTGCAATACAGACCCCAGTGGTCTGCCAATCAGCAGTAACCCGAACTTTGAAACCTTACTTTTTTTAACATACAAGGAAGCTTGTTTGCACTGTCTGTTCCCTCTGGTCTTGTTTATTTTGGGACTGAGTTGTGACCATAGACTTGCTTTGCGTAGTACTCAACATAGATAGTTTGGGTTTTCTTCTTGTTATTGCTTGTCTTCAAGTGGTTGTCTTAAGTAAAAAGCTTTTTATCTTCCACCTGAAATGGTCCTTATGTTGCAATAGTGTTGGAATGAATCATACGCACTTTGTTAATGTTACAAACTATACCTTTTGAATTTATAATTTTAGTGGGTTTACGGCTTGTTCTGCTTTGGTTTTGGAAAAAAAAAATACCTCGACTAGAGTTGGTTGTTGAGTGAAATGCAGTACTGAAAAGTTAGAGCAGAAGATGGTTGGTTTATACTCTGCTACATAGGTCATGCATTCACAAAACAGTAAGCCTCGCTTTTGAGATGCTGCTGTCAGATTAAAAAAAAAAAATTAAAATGCTGTGACCATCTGAGCAGTAATGCTGAACCTATGCAAGCTGACTGCTGATTCAAACTCATTGAAACTTCTCTGAAAACTATGTTCTGGCAGACTTAGCGCTGGGTTAGGTGTTATCTTACTTACAACAGCTGGTAGAAAGTTAATTGAAAACCCACGTGAATACTATATCCCTTGTCATGCTTACCATGTCTAAAATACATGCAGTAGTTTGGATGTGATAGTACCGAAATCTGAAAGCTATGAAGTCCTGGTGTGAGGCAGATTGTGCTGGTGGCCTGAGTGCTAATTATCTGCCAAATAAAGGAAGCTGAGGACTTCTGCCTGAGAAGGTGTCAGCTTTGAAATGTAATGGTGGGGATTAAAGTATATTTAATTCAGAAGATAAGTAAAAAGTTTATTGAAAGGATGCTATTAAGTAGAACTGTCTCTTTAGTTCTCTGGCTTTTTAAATAATGCTAGCTTTTGCAGGATAGTGGATTCATTTTAAAATAACTAAAAATAGATCATTTTTGAGCTTGACTTAAAATTGACAAGAAAATAGATTTTTAGAGGCTTACAGTAATAGCTCTTAAAACTTTGCTTTGCCCTATAACTTATCCTTTATACTGAATCACAAATGAGAGCTCTTTCAGCTGTTCTTTTCAATGCAGCCAACTTCAATTGAACTTCATAAAAGTAGAAGAAAACCCCTGTAGCTGCTAGTTTACCAGCGGTCAAAATAAAGCTGAATCGTTCATACACCTGAATTTTAATTCTGAGAGATTCAATATTAACACCTAGTTTGTAAAGACTACAGTAGGGATGTTAGTCTCTTACATGATGCAACAAATGACATAGTACATTGAGAAGGCTTCAATTCCTCCTTTTATTGACTGTTAAAAAATGTGAAATCTTCTGCATTGTTTCTTATTTGTAAATTTATTTGAATGAGTTACTAGTATGGGAGAGGAATCCGGCCTGGGTGACTGGTCATAGAATTCAAATGGTGAAACACACATTCCTGATGGCCAGAAGAGAGAATTATTTTGGCTGCGTCTGTAACAGAGTTGCTTGAAGTTGTTACTAAAACAGCTAAAGATGCAAAGCAGCAGCTCTGGAATAGAATTCTTCTCTCAGTTGCAGTCACAAGCTTGAAGGAATTGTGGTCCAGAAGGGGAGTTTACCTGGAAAAAAAAAATCATAAGCCTGCAGAGGCTTTGACACATCTGGTAGAGAAGCTGGGCAGATGCAGCAGGCTCTCGGTTTCTCTCCAGAAATACTGCTGTGTCTGTGTTAAACTTTGTAACTGATATATAGAGTAAGATTAACTCAGTTATTTATCACACATTTGCATAACTGTCACCATAGCCACCTCTGGCAGACTTTTTTCCTAGGCATGTAGTTGGAGGCTGCATTTTACTCTTCACAGAAATGAAATGCAAATTTGTCATCCTGTTGCGATTTTGTCTTACTCAGTAACAGAGTACTGTGTCTTGCTTTTGTGAAAGGGCATATTCTGTAGTATCAGTCTCCGTCATTCTTCTTCCAAAGGGAGCTAGACCATGGATGTTTTAAAATTGCTTTGGACTTCTCTATGAAAGTATTTCTGGAGGAGGATGGAGAAAACTCACATGGCCGAGGCTCAGTCTTGCCTCCAGTCTCTCTTAGCCAGAGTTGGAGGACTAAGCCTTTTGTCTTCAGAGGACTTTGGCCAGGCTTTCTGTAGTAATACTGCCTCTCATCAGAAAGCACTTTGGTACTTTATTTGGACATGCCCTGTTAAGTAGTCACTCAGACACCGCCCAGAATTAGTCTGCTAATCTCGACGTCTACATTTATTACTAGTGGGTGCTTAGGGGAAATACAGTCGGGTCCTTATCGCCAAAAGTACTGCACTTCAATAACGAAAGGGCGTTATTCACCTCTTCTATACCAACTGGGAGCTGGATGTTCAGGAGAGCATTAGAGAGCTAGAAATTCACTTAAACCTCTTTGGGTGCATCTGGTATGGCCTGCAAGCATGAGTAATGTTCATAAACCTTCTGCCCTCAGTCTTTGAGCTCCTGAATGAATGCAAAGAGGTGGAAGATTTTTCTCTTGGGGAGGTTCAGCTTTTGAGTTAGGACAACCACCAAAATGTTTCTTTTCATTAAATACCTCTAGTGCTACTTCTGTCTTTTCTGGGACTGGATGTTTTAGCCCCAAGAAGAAAGGCAAATCTTAACATCCTTGATAGGTGCGAAGTTGCTTCTCAATGTAACTTGCAGGGCATGAAACCAGTGAGGGAGAGGCAGGAGACCCAACGCAGCCTGTTTTGTGCTGTTGACATAAATTTCAAGGACTTTTTTCCTCATTTGGCCTTTGCCTTTCTCATCAGGAAAACACGATCACGAGTTATCACAGTGAATGCAGAAGCGGTGGGTGTTTGCCGATTCTCTGCCGGCCCAAGCTCTGTGCTGCTGTGAGGGCTTGTGTTCCTGCCAGTGCAGGCAAGGGAGGTGCTTCTGCAGCCTGAGGATGGTGTGCCAAATTCCAGTTTGATTCTAAAAAAATGCGTACACCAGTAAGATAAAACTGTGCATATTAAAGGTTGCCTTGTTTGGAAAAAGGGTATAAACATTTGTGTAAGGCTAGACAAATTCAAACAAGAAGATAAACATGCACACATGGGTGATTAACTGTTGGAAGAACCTGCCAAGAGAAGTAGTTTCTCCAGCTTTCAGTGTCTTAAAAAAACAGCTTTCTGAAAAATAGGGTTTAGTGAGAAGTGAGCGTTTGGGCTTTACAGAGAATTAACAGAAACTCAGGAGCCTGGGGCACAGATCGAGATGCAACATAGGGCGCAGTGTTCCTTCAGGCCTTTCTTCATGGCCTGTATCTTAGCTTCTTCCCTCCCTCTCCTGTTGTGTTAACATTAACGCACGTGACATGTTTTCTTACCGTGGTTTTGAGACTGGGGGATGCTTTTGTGATGAAGGAATTTGAGGGATGGTTGGGGCCGTGTGTGGAGGCCGCCTTCCCTGTCTCGGGAGGTGCCGGGGAAGCAGGGTAGCTGGAAGAGAGGAGACAAGGCGTGCAGCTAGGGCGCAGATATTATTGCCTGATGACTATTGCCCTAAAGCATCCAGTTTGGCATGTGTAGTGCGCGAGAGTGGACTTCAAGTGGCAGAAGACGTTCTGGATCTGTTAAGGTAAGTAGTTGCTTTATTGTAGTGGACAGATGGGGTGGTTAGTGAGGAGGAGGAACCAGGGCGAGGGCTGTGATGACTGTCCCAGGGAACTGGATTTGGAATTTGCATTACAGTCAGCCCTTGTGCATCTCCTGTCTTCTCACCAACAACAGGCTGCAGAGCTTGAGACAGCCTAATTCCAGCTCCTGAGATGAAGATTAGAAGGGCTCTCGTTAATGAATGTAATGTTATGACAAACTTTTATTTGGCAGAATGAACTATTAATTTTCCTAAGCGTGGGCAACGTTTTAATGATGTAAAGGTTTTATTTTTAGTGTGTGTTAAATCTTACATGGATAGCAGTATGTGTGTTTTGAATTTTGAGTGACTGATGAAAAAAGCTGGCTTTTTGTTAATTCGATTGTCTGTGGTAGTGCGCTAAATGCCTAAGACTGAAATACATCAGAAAAATATTTCTACAGGGAACAGCTGGAGCAGAGTCTCCTACAGAACTATGTGTGTGAAAAAAATCTCTGTAGATGCTGATTTGGGTTTTGTATATATGCAGAGCTGCATTTGTTAAGCAAGTTTATTTCGAAGAGAAGCTTGAGGAAAGGCAAATTCCTGGAATTATAACTCAGCAGCATTTGGGTCATACAACAACCAAACGTAAACTCTTGTGTGGCAAAGTCTTGGTATCTCTAAAGTCCTTCCTAATTTTCTGGGCAAGGTATCCTGCTTGGAGAGTGTTGGAACTCCAGAACTAAGTCTTAGTTCTTCTGTGGTCAAATTAACCATATTTTGAGAACTAAATATTCAGCCCTTAAAATAGCTTTTGTGCAGTCTCCTTCCTGTACAAATAATAAAAACTGTGAGGCTTTCGCCTTACAGCAGAGTCAGGGAATACAGCTTCACTGGTATAGACACAGCCAGCTGTAGTGACAAGAAAACTTGTCACTTGGAAAAGCAAACAAGCGTATGTGCTGTACTGCTCTGCCCTTTTCTGGCTTAAAAGAAGCCTCGGACAGAAATCTTTCTGTAATTGGCAAAGTCTATAGCCAGTGTACACCTTGTATGTGTTGACTGTTCATTAGCAGTAAACCACTTCAAAGCTAGTTATTTTTAAATGTATTAGAGCTGTAACTTGTCAAAGCAAAATAATTGTATCCATTTTATCCAAGGAACTTCAAAGTTTTTAAGTCGCATCCCACGTGGAACCTATTTCAGAGTTCAGAAATGCAATTCTCTTTGCTGTACAGCTGAAGTCCCCTGTTAACATCGCTGGAAGAGATATCACCAGGTGTTCTTAGGCGAAACACAACAATTTCTCTAGAGAATCGGGTAGAAAATGACCAAGTAGATGATTATTTTTACCACTATTAAGTAAAAAGAAAATTTATGCATACTTTACTGTGCATATTCATGTTTTTGAGGTGTTACATCAATGCCAGCTACTACTATATGGTATATAACTTGCAGTATCTTTTGCAAGGGGGGCTGCATAAATAATTTCCAAAGTATTTCTGAAACACTGGACTGACTTTTCATCCATCATTCATCCATCCATCCATCTTTTGGGCATTAGCCCAAAAGAATTGGAAGATAGTCCTGTTTGAAAGGTTAAAAGAAAGTTGAGTAATTTGTCCTGAATCCTACCTATAGCAGTTTTGTAGCCATTAATAATTTCTTTATTAACAACTATAACTCTGACTTGAAAAGTGTCATAGAATAGAAGGTGAATTTTAAGTGCTTTTTAATGCAGTGAATAATCGAGAAGATGCTTCTTGAAATCGCTCCTTAAAACAAGAAGCTCAGCTCAGACAAATAAAACATTTTTCCAAGAAGACGCAGGTGTTTGAGCCTCCCTGTTCTTCTTGATGAACAAAACCAAGAACATAAGAGTAATTGATTACTCTTATGTGGTTTCCACTCTTCCCTCTCCTCTAGCACTTGGTCTGAGATCACATGTGTGCTTTGCTCCCAAAATGTTTATAGGAGGAGATGACTACATCCCTGGTAGCTCTTCCTGTAGAATAAATCACGAAGCCGAGTGCACGGCCGTGCCGTGTGCTCTGTTGCAGGGGAGGTGCTTCTTGCAGAATAGTTTCCAATAGCGGAAAGCCTTTTTTTACGAGAGCTGTTTGGGGGTGGTGGGGGTGGTGGTTTTCCTTACGCCTCCCAGCTTCTCCTGAAACAAAAAGCCCACCCTTCGTTCACACCAGGCTCCAGATTGGGCTCACTGTTGTGTTTTCTGGGTGTGGTGGCAAAACTTCCCAAATTTTCGGTGTCTCTGGTGTTGACTATGGACCTGTAAGTGGCCCAGAGCCAAGCTAGCAACTTGGAAGTGCAGCATAATGTAGGTTAGATGGTATATTGCTAAGAGAGGTCAATGCCTCTCCAGTTCTCTATTTTGTGACAGTTCTGGCTAATCTTCCCTTAAAATGTAGGCCCTCCAAATTTTCAGTTGGAATTGTGATAGAGATGGACACTCTGAGGTCCTAGCTGAACTGTCATCAATGTCCAGTATACTAGTGCTACAACAGCATGGTTTTATTTATCAGTTTATCTTTTCAATAGAAATACAGTGCTTTGAAGGCTTTTGCAAACAGATTCTACCTCCTGGAAGGTGAAGCTGTAATTTTGTGTCCAGTCCACTATTCAGTCTTGAGTAAGCAACTTCTTTAGAAAAACAGTTGTTAATTCTTTTATTTAGTATTTTTTAAAATTACTGTAAAAGGAGATTGTTTCTGCAGAGATACCAGGCAGTATCCAATACCAGGAGTTCAGGCAAGGTCAGAATTTTAATTGGAAAGTGATGAAATGTTCTCAAAAGTGCAAAGTCTGGGACTTTTTGTGTCAGTCGCTGACTTGCATGATAACAAATGTAGGTGAATGTCAGTCTTATCTGTTGTGCATCTGTTCTAGGTTTCCTTTCGATATCACTTTGCTGACTGCAGGACATCTTCAACCCTGCAAAGGGAGCAATAATGATCTTACAAGGCCGAGGAGAAATGCTGTAGCGTAAATGAAGTTTGACATCTTCAAACTTAGTAAAACTCTTGGCAGTGTTTCTGAGAAGATTTTGAGATTGCTGGTGTTCAAGGGGGAGGTGGAGTAGCTTTGCTGGATCCTGCACTTTGGGCTGCTAGTAGTACAAAATTGTCTTTGTAGTTAAACAGTTCTAACCTCTGCAGTTTTGATGATCTGTTTTTAAAGTTTTTCAAATATTTATCCCATGGTCTAAAGAGTCCACTGAGAAATAGTCACTTAAATACTTGGAAGAGCTTTCACTGGCATTACAGAATTACAGGAGATGCGGGTATGTGCATATGCTAGATGATTTTGAGCAGAAGCTCGTTATGGTAACTCCAGGTGTTGAGTTGTCCTGTCGTGCAGTTTCGGTGGGTGCATCCCTTCCACGGGCACATCCACCTCTCCACCGAGAGCCGGTGAGCATTCAGGTGCTCTTCTGTTCTGGAATGTGGCACTCTCCAATTTCTGTGCCTTTGTGGTAGCTCTTAAATACTGGTGTACCCCCTCTTTTGCTTTGGCCTCAGAGATTGTGGTTGGAAATGGTTGTTGTTGTCTTCAGTGCTTCGTCCCATCGATCTCGGAGGTGTGTTAAAAGAGGAGAAGGTGGGATGGTGCCGCTGCAGCAACACAGTAGGATGGGAACAGCCATCGCTCCGGGCGTGGGCAGCTCGGGTGACCTTCCCAGGAGGTGCGTGGCCGTATTGGGTACACCAAGCAGGTACTAATGTCACTGTTTGAACTCTCCTTCTGTTTCCAAAACTCGCAAAGCTCTCTTGGTAAAACGTTCCTTGTTCCTACTGGATCTCTGCAGAAGGGGCCTGTAAACTGGCTGACGATACTGTTCCCAGGCACAAAAGGTAATTGTAAGTATTGTTGTTGGATGGTAGTCATGTTTCTGGTTTGGTGTTTGTTTTTTTTAATGGAGAAAATTTTAATTTCTGTGCTTTCCATTTTTTGGTTATTTTGGTCAGAACTTCAGTTTGAGCAGTATACATGGAGCAATTTCTTTTTGTGTGTGTAAAAGTATGTATGTGTTTGTGTGTATATGTTTGCATGTATAAA
The DNA here is from genome assembly GCF_000737465.1 of Haliaeetus leucocephalus. Taxonomy (NCBI): domain Eukaryota; kingdom Metazoa; phylum Chordata; class Aves; order Accipitriformes; family Accipitridae; genus Haliaeetus; species Haliaeetus leucocephalus. The sequence goes on along the minus strand of NW_010972436.1, from coordinate 20,298,244 downwards.
TATTTAGTTATTGATACGTCTTGAATTTGAAAAATTACTTTTATTCCTAAACTATACTGGATTTTATGGCACAGGCTGAAGAGCTTGACTATGGGTGGGAAAGATAGATTGTTTGGAAACTTTGACAGTTCCCTGATGGATCAGAGATGCCAATAGCAAAAAGTGGTGCAGTTATGGCCCCTGTAAGGCCAGTGTATAGGTTCCTAATTAAATACAGTATTTAGTCAAAATTAGTATTGAACATCAACTTGTAACACTATTTTTTTAAATTCAGGCTTCTCATTAGTGTAGTCAATATTATCGAACTGAATGCCAACTAATGGCTTAGTGCTCTTGTCAGGAAGATGTCAAAAATAGGATTGGGTTTTGTGGTGAAGGTTCATAAAACATTTTGAAACCTATTGAGCTGTCAGACGAGATGTGCTGTTACTATGAGCACATGTCATTTTCAGGGTCAATTAAAAGATGATGGTCTTTGGAGCTCTGTAAATCAGGGATGTGTGCAGGCACTGGGAGCTGGGATTTGCTTGCCCTAGTCCTAATAATGCAGGGACAGATGAAGAATGAATTACACGTTGGGGGGGTATAATTGGAGAGGGTGGGCATCTCTTCTTTTTTTTGTAATTAATATGTGAAACCCTCAGTGTCATATTTAAGGCTCAGGGTAGAAGGGAGAATATATTTCAAATGATAAACCTGAAAAGATGAGAGCTTACAAACTGAGCACAGACAATGCAGTATAAAATGTGGAGCTTGCTCTTACTGTCTTGTGTCTGTGAGACTTCAACAGCGCTAATAGCCATTTGATGAAAATACAAACTTGGTGATTTTGTGCTTTTGCCAAATTACTATGGAAGTGTTGACAAAACAGCTGGGGAAGTAATTCATCACATTTTTGTGCAGTCACTCATAAGATTCTTTTCTTTTTAAATTTAACTGCATGGCTTTTTGCTTTATATGTAATCTTGTTCTCTTACGGTAATCTGGATTTGCTGTACATTAAGGTTTTGAAGACTCATTTAAAGCTGATAATCAATGAAAAAATATGTAACAAAACTGTGTAATTTGCAAATTAGGGCTTGCTCAGAACTGCTCTGGGCTGCTCCTTTTAGTGAGGGCCACTAATGGAACTGTAAGATGACATCTTGATACTTCAACTTGTTGGGTTTTGAGAGTGACAAAGATCTGTTCATTGCAAAAATGGAAGAGCACTTTTCCTCTGCTTGCTACCTGAGGAGTTTTCTAATTAGAAGCCAATTTTGCTTGACTTGATGGTGGTAACTCCTAGGAGGGTTGAAGGCAAGAAGCAAAGTTTTGTCTTTGGGGCAGCGAAGGGGCTGTTTTGTCTGGCACTGGGAGGTTCTGGAGCACAAGTGCGAGAGGTGCAAAGGTCTGCGGGGCTCTGCTCGGGCACAAGGAGAGAGGAGACGCTGGTGGAAGGCACCTTGTGTCTGGGTATGCAATGGAGGACCTGGCCGGGCCGCATGTAGTTGCGTTGTGGATTTTTTGTTTATTTGTTTTCCTCTAGTAGTGAGTATTAAGTTGCATTGTGCTTTTTTTTTTTTTTTCCCTCAGTAGGATTTTGGTTTGCACTTCAAATTGAATTTCAAAGTGAAACGCGAGCTGCGAGGCTTCCTCATGGTAGAGGTGAAACCTGCAGGGATTTTTGCCTGAGGTTGAAATATAGGCGAGATGAAAAAAAGCTCTGAATATTGAACCCAGTCAAGTATTTTGATGTTGGTGATACCAATTCTGGAGGAAGAGAGGCCATGTAAGAGGGAGGCAGCTACAGCGATGTGAGCCCCATCTCACCTACCTGTTGCGTAGGGAGTGTGTTGGGGGAAGAAGCCCCAAGAGCAGGAGCCCTTGGTGCAACTTTTTAAAGGGGTCTGGTAGGCAGCACTGCAATGTAGTGGCGTACAATGTGACTTGCAGGAAACTATGATAGAGATGTGACATGACCCTGAAAAGTGTAGAAAGCATCATCTTTTAAGTAATCTCAATTGCTGTTTAAAAGTCGGGTCCATTTGTTCAAACTCTGAGCTTGAAATCTTGCTAATTTGTATTTATATATGTCAAGCTGTGAAGCTCATTCCTCATTCTTTGCTTCCTTTTAGAATTCATGCAGAAATGAATAGAAGACCCCTGTGTGATAAAGTCTTTTAAAATTAATAAAATTCACTTTGAGCAGCAGCATGCAAATGGGGTCATCTCTCTGCTTGCTGGAAACATGGGGATTTGTGTTACCTCCTGCTATTTGCATTTCCTACATCCCAGATTTTTAAGATGAGAGCAGTTGGCATAATCTATATGGATGCCCTGGTGTGCTTTGACAGAAGCAAAATAACTGCAAAAGCCTGGAAGTGCTCAGCCTGCACTTCTCTCTGGCCTCAAATTTAATGTGGGGCCATTCACTGGGCTTTAAAAGATCTTTCAGTGAGTAAGTTTTGACAGCGAGGAGGTAAATCCAGGCGCTCTCAGCAACTCCCCTACCTATAGTCAGGCAGCAGAGCTTGGTGCCACCTGATATGGTCAAACCCGGAGTGGCTTTAGCCATCGATCCCCATTAGCCGCTCAGGGGAACAGCATGATGACTTCCTTCCAAAGCACCCCTTGGCAGCGCCGCTGCAGTTAGCGTATGGTGTGCATTCATTTAATTTTCCCTATTTGTTGCGGATTGGGGTATCTTGGTGGCGAAACATCGTTGTCTTGAGTAGCTCGGTGTTCTGGGAATGCAGGATTCGTGTTGGTACACGCTGGGCTGAATACAGGATATAATGGGGTTCTTGGGCGTGTACGGGGGTGGTAGGTAAAATCCAGGTGGCTAAAAATAAGAAAATCAAAAGGCTGAGCTTTCGAAGGGAGCCGCTGCGGGGCGGGGAGGGTGAGCAGACCCGGCGTGGGGCTTTCCCTGCCCCTGCCCTGCGCCGCAGGGGTACGGGCTGGGTAGGAACAGTGTGAGCTGGCACCGGAGCAGCTGGGTACGAGGGCAAAAATAAAAAGAGCAAGTCCATTGCCAGCTTTTGAAGCCAGAAGGGCAGAGGATCGCTATATGCGTTGAGCAAAAAGTACCCAGCCCTGCCCTTTACTGGATACTGGACGTGCTGCAGCCATGGCTCCCCCAGGACAGAAATAGCACTGCGAGAGTCACTCCGTCAGTCTCTGTCCTTTTTCCCAAATCCCACCCCTGTTGTTTTTCCATCGCTTCCCAGGACTTCACCACCACCTCCCTGCTGTCTCCTGCCACTTGTGGGGTTTTTCCCCCCCCTTGGAGGAAATGCCCGGCTCCCACGGCAGAGGAAAAAGCAGTGCTGGTCCTGGCCTGGGAAAGCCCGGCCCAAATCCCCCAAGTTATAAACTTAATCCAAGGTTTTGAGTTGGAGCAGGGAGACATAATGTGTGTCTGAGCGCGGTGACGTTGGCGATGGGTGAGCTGTGCGGTCGGAGCCAGCGCAGGGTGTGGGACCGGGGGAGGATGAGGTGGGACACGGCAGCAGGTTTCTGCAGAGGGTGCAGACTGAGAGAACCGGTGACGTCTTTAGTTTCTAACTGCTCAGCACTCGGGGCACCACTTTGACTAAATATTTCCTAGCATTTTGCAGGAGGGATGTCTCAGACATCGGTTTGCTGCACCAGAGGAAACCCTGAATGTCCTCGTGCTCTCGCTAGCACTGAGGAATGTGCAATCGCTCTGGAAGAAAAATGATTGCCAATAGTTGGTGAAAGCCACTGATTTGTGTTAGACGACTCAAAATGTCGTCCTTCATCCTGTGCTTCAGCTGATAAACTTCAGTGTTGACATAAACTCCCTTTATGGTTTACAAAAGCTCTGCCTGTGGAAGCGATGGTGCAGATGGGGTAGCTGCTCCGGCATTCCCCAGATAGTTTCTGAGTGATTTCAGGCTCTTTCGGCTTTCAAGACTACTTGCATTTTTTTAATCAGTAGATTTTAAAATGGCTGCTTTTTTCTCATAAGCGTCACATCAAATAGCAAGAGAGAGATTTTTAGAGGCTGTCACTGTCAGACAGTGACATTTTCCAAAGAGGACTTGATGCAAATTTTAGTTTCTGTCGAGTCTGACAAACCCGAGAGAGCACAGGCTGAAAGTGGTTTTTATAACTCCTGCTGTTAAGAGTTGCAGTATTAGTGTTTCCTGGCATTTAGAAACAAGTTTAAGAACAATTCATTAGAAGAACTTGCTCATCATAGCCTCTAGTAATGGTGAGGGAGTATTTTCTTGGCTGAGTGTGTTGCCTACAGTTTCAGGAGGGGAGGGTGTGTGTGTGCGCACATGCAGTTTTGGAAAATACCCTGGGTTTGGTATTTTACAATGAGCATCCGTCGCTCCCAACAGAAATTAAAAGAAACCATGATGATTTGGCAACTTTCTGAAAACAACTTTCAAGTTTGGTCCCCCAGATTACACCACTTTCTTCTATGTTTTAGTAGAGTTACTCGGTCTCCTGATGTTTCTCTGTGCTATAATACATTAGATATGGAGCTTTTAAGAGACGAAACAAAAGAACCAGTTAATCTCCAGGAATTTTTCAGCCCAGGGTAATCCAGGCCTGTAGATAGGTCATTTCCATTAAGTAAGTTCTCAGCTCCAACGGGCTCCTCTAAAGTGTGAGACTTCCCAGCAAATGTTGGACTTGAGTCTCAGAAGAACCCTGGTATCTTCTGCTAAGCTAAATATTAATACCGGAGCTGCTGTAACAGCGGAGAAGTTTATCAGTACAAAAATCTTACCAACAGATACAAAGATTGTAGTGATATCAACTTCAAATAAGTGTATTTAAATGTTTTTTGCTTTTTTTTTTTTCCTTCTCTTTGGGTTGCGCCTTCAGTCATAGCTCAGCTCTCCCTGGCAGCAGCGGATGTAGTTGAATCATCAGAAACCCCAGTGCCCTCCGTAGGCGCAGGGTAAATTCCAAGCCCTTGTAATAGGAGGGGGAAAAAGTCAAGCAAAACATTTTTTCTTTTTGCACACTTGTTTTGTTGTCAGTCAGCATCGGTAGCAGCTCAGACTAACATCAGACTTCCAGTTGAGTCTTCTCTAGAAGCAGCAATACGGTGTCCTGCTCTGAGCTTCAGAAAATACACCATCTCTTAACTTCAAAGTCTTAAAGTATTAGAAAGACGTTTTGCTGGCCATCATTCAAGAAAGATTTGAATGGAGTAAGTTTCCTGCAAGCCGTCCTTGCACAACCAGCTCGCTGGAGCTTTAGCTCGGAGCCATCTTGTGTCATTAGATAAAGCCAGGTATCCTTCACCAGCTGCATCTTCTGATGCCGGTTACAGGAAGGGCCATGAGGTGTTCGCGGCCTCAGGGAAGTCTTCCTTTGGACTAAGCAAACCGGTGTGCCTACTTTTTGTTTCTTAATACAGGGGAAAATCCTGATTATAATTTTTTTTTTTTTTCTTCTTGGTTAGGTGTGTGAGAAAATAGCATGCAAGCAGTAGGGCTGTCATGTGGGAAACACAAAGGCTCCGCTTCCTTTTGCGCGGGAGGTGACATGGTAAATGTAAATCAGTGGTTCGATATCCTCAGGATGTTTACCCTGGTTTGTTTGGCATGTTTCTGTTAATTACTACCTTGCCATTAATTACTGCTGGTTCCTGGTAGGATTTCAGTTCAATTCCAGGACGTATGCTTAAATGTAATGCAAAATAATAATCCTAGCCCCTGCAGGGCTGCTGTTCTGTGAAATGCTCCATGACTTAACGTGTCCCACCTCACCTGGAATATCCCCGGCCTTAGTGGTTTTATTCCTGTGTGTTCTCTCCATTTTCCATGGACCCCTTGGTGTAGCTGGCAGCTCCCCCAAAGTGCCCACTTAGTCCAAGAATTGTACTCGCTGTTTGCCTTAGACATATAAAATCGATGTATTACCGAATAAATACAAGTTGGCAGTGACTTCCCCGATAACGTTGCCCCTCACGATAGGCAATATTGCCCTCTACTGGTTAATTACAGGTTAAAAGATCCATATTTTCCCCTTTCATACAGCAGCACTTTGCTATGAGAGGTTATTTTTCAGCCCTTCTTGCTTGGAGCAGAACGCAGGTTTTGGTCCTAATGCAACTTTTTAGGATGCTACAGCTGGTGTTTGATTTCTTTTTTCCCCAGAAGCTGCTTTTCATTTGGGAGAACCTGGTGTACCAGAAAACCAAGATTTAATTATTGTTTCTAAATGTTAGTAGTAATGCTGAATCCCTCATTTTCAGAATTCACCCCTGGAAATGTAACTTCTCCAGACTGGTTTTGCAAGTGAAATAACTGCAAGGTTTTTAATTATTATTTGCATTAGTAGAATAAGACCTTTTGCTTAACACTAATTGGGATGCTGCTTCCAGCAGCCCCCAATAATTGCTCCCTTCCCTGCCCCAGCTGGGGCAGCTGCATCATGAGCTGGATCCTGGCACTGAGCTGGGTTAAAAATAAGCTTGCAAAGAGAGTGTTATTTTTAACCCGGGTCAGTCCCCTGCTTGGGTTCACGGCGCGGCTGCCCAGGCTCTTGTGTGGGTGTGCTGGCTTGGAGGCAGGGGAGGTGGCAAGGAGGAGCCGTGGGGGGAACCAAGGGCTGTTTAAAGCTGGAGCACCCCTGAAAGTTGCTTCTCAAGTGGATATTCCAGCTCTGAACTCAGCTATGGATCCCCCCTCCATACAACTAATGTTCCTAAAAGCCTTTTCCAGGACAAACATCACCGCTGACAAAGCTCCAGCACTGTTGAAACGCTTTTTGGTGGTGATGCCCTGTGTGGCTGACCTTTCCCAGAGTAAATTCTTTTCAAGTCTCATATTTGCAATCGGTACAGCTAGCTTTATTCAGAGTCTGGCTCGAATGTTTCAAATATGTTTAAATATGTAGAAAAAGAGAAAATAGTTGATGCGAATGACACTTCGGTTTTGCTTTGCAAGTTGTATTAAAGGTAGGTAATCAAAGATTTGGAGGCTCATACCGTGCACAGTGCCATAGATAATTCAATATTTGAATCACAGCTGATGTGATTTTACAGCATTTAACTAATCTGTGGTGTCATCCTGCTTTCCTGCACCTCAGAAAGGGGAAAAATTTTGGACCATTTTGGGGGGTCTTTTTGTTGAAGTAAAACTTGTCTTTATTTCAGGGGGAGATGGAAAACTGAATTACTCTGGGTGATTGAGATGGATTTAATCTTTTCAGTACTTGAAGGGGACATATAAGGAAGATGGAGACAGACTTTTAGTAGGTCCTATAATGATAGGAGAAGGGGTAATGGTTTTAAACTAAAAGAAGGTAGATTCAGACTAGATATAAGGAAGAAACTTTTTATGAAGACGTTGGTAAAACACTGGAACAGGTTGCCCAGAGAGGTGGTAGATGCCCCATCCCTGGAAACATTCAAGGTCAGGCTGGATGGGGCTCTGAGCAACCTGATCTAGTGGAAGGTGTCCCTGCTCATTGCAGGGGGTGTTGGACTAGATGACCTTTAAAGGTCCCTTCCAACCCAAACCATTCTATGTTTCTATGATTTAGCTGCAAAATGTGCTGCTGTGTAGTGGTGGGGAGCAGCTCTGCATCCCCCCAGGGCTCTGCCATAGGGTGAAGGACAGATGGGGACAGGCGCTGGGAGCCCAGAGATAGGAAACACAAATTATTCTGGAGGAAAACTGGGTAATTTTGTAGTCTAATCAAAGTAAATACAGTATTTGACTTAAGCTGCCACTGTATTATGTTTTGTGGCATGCAGATGCAGCCCCTCTGGTGTGCTGATGCTTTCACCCCAAATAGAAGAGTAATGCTGATGGCAGCTGAAGAGGGAATTTTCTTGCAGTATAACACAGGTTAGCTCAGCTTAGCAAAAATGCTAATTACAAATCCTTGATGACAGCAATTTAGGGAGCTTACGAGGAAAGGCTGAAGACAAACTTCCAAAGGGATGTTGGTTCTCCGAGTCCAATACTGAGGAGTTGCGCTCTAGGTTTTAGCATAGCTTGCCACCTCTTTGGGGCCAAGCGGTGGGTTTGAACAAGTTTGCAAACAGCCCCTTCACCATTTCTGTCTCAGTGGATGGTCTCTAAGCGTTTCATTCTGATTCCCACCCTCAGCCATGTGCCCTTTCCTTGTGCTTGAGCTGTAGCTGTGTTGCACAGCTAAAACCCAAGCAGGAGCAGCCCGGTCCTGCATCTCAGGCAGGGTGCTGGCAGAGCAGGCAGGGTGCTGGCAGAGCACCAAGCACAGCCAGGGCTGCTCTCCGTTCGCTGGTCTGGTGCAGCACCCTTGGCCGATGTGATGGTGCGATGCAAGGTCCAGCTTTGGGGGTTAGTTTTGGATCATTTTTGAAGGAAAGAGAAATATGAGTTACAGGAATTATCTGTTTGTGGGGTTTTTTTCTTGGTGGATCATCTTTCATGGAGCAATTGAACTATGAACCCTGCTGGAGGAGGGGACAGTCCTTGCTCTGGGCCATTTGCAGAAGAGCTGCAGGTGGAGAACATCACAGGCAAAGCCTTGGAGAAGGCATATTGTGACTTTTTGTAGATGAAAAGTGGCATAGTTATAAGGACTTGTCCCAAAACTCACAGGAGGTGTGTACAGGCAGGTACCATTGTTTTCCAGAGTCTGTGCTCGTACTGTCAGGACTTGAAGGCTAAAACCTGCTCTGGAGAGCAGCTCTCACGGGATTTGATAAAGCAGGACAAGCTCTCCTGCCTCGTCTCTACATTGCAGTTGATTTAATTGAAAAGTCTGGAGTACGGAATGTCTTTCACATTTTTATGTTTTAAGTTGGACTCAAGCAGCGAGTGCTTGCTGGAAGATCTTTCTGCGACTTTGTTAGGTGCTCAGTGTTGTGGGGCTGGTGGCACAGCTCAGCTCCCAGAGCGAGGGAGCTCTGCAGGAGCGTTCACAGCAAACGGCAGATCAAGGACGCGCCAGGGTGCAAGAGGGGCAGCACGCAATGGTGCTGCGGGTACGGCACCAGGGAGGGGCAAGATTATTTTGAATTCTTCCAGCGTTAAACTGTGCCTTTCACACCAGCGGAATTGGAATAAAGGTGTCGAGATTGATCTCTAGTGTAGTTTGGAGTTAGTTGTTGGGGTGCATGTAAAGCATCTGGTTTAGTACTTAACTGCATTAAGTGTTAGTGTGTCTGATCGGGGTGTCTCTGTGATACACACACAGAGCTTTGAGAACAGCCTCAGCACATTTCTTGTTCCTGCATCTGCTTAGCAATATAAATTTTAAACATGCATCAAAGCAAGACTTTGCACATCAAAAAGAAAGCCATGCAGTTTGTGTTTCCATGGGAGGGGAGAGATCTCCTATTTCTGGTGCACTATAATTTGTTAGGAAGTGAACTCTCTTGACTGGTTTTTTGTATGTGCAACTGGTGTACATGGGTTTCCTATGCTTTTTTTTTTAACTCCTGGCATTTTATAGGCTTCGTCTTCATAGACCTGGTATCATCAGATCAATACATGCTTCAGTGCTGTTTGTATAGTGTGTAAAATCCCATGGCCTCTTATGGGAAATGCTGGCAATTCTGCATCTGGTGTTTTCTGAGCTTTTCCTTGCCCACCGCCTCTCGTAGCTGAAGCACTGTGCCCCATGAGAGGGGAAAAAAGCCATCCTGCCAGCCCTCTCCTACTGCAAGGAGAACCACACACGCAGAGTTTTACATTGGTGGGATGCAGACAGGCAGTGTCTAAATGCGGAAATCCTTGGTGTTATCATCACTCGTGTTTTTGTCTTGTTTGCTTGTGCCTTTGGAAGTGCAGGAGACTCCAGGGTAAAAAAGCACGAGTGTTGGGAGGGGGGTGGGGAATGGGCATTTAATCACCCGGGGAAGAGGGTCCTCGGCATAATATTCATGCACATCAGGTGCTCAAACGCGTGGCGGGGCGATGTGAGGCATGTCTTGGAGTCCTCCTCTCCTGTGAGGCCTCGGGTGCCGCATTGCACTGTGAAATGACTTTTTAAACATACCTTGCCTCCTTTTTCTCATGCCCTCAGAAGCATCTCCCTATGTATGATTACAAGGTAAAGACAATGCAACCTGTTTTGTTTGAAAGTGTCTGTGGTTTGGTGCACACAACGAAGTGGGTATTACTGCTCTTGTTACTTACTGCATACGTGGTGCTTTTTCCATCTTCAAAGCATTTTCCAGCCATGAACTAAGAGCACACGCATTAGCTGAGAGTGCACACCCCTCCCTAAGCAGCTGATGCCGGGCACATCCCAGGAAAAACTTCCAGAATGTGACACACCACTTTTGATGCAAATAAAGTGACGCCATATTTCATCAGATCTATTAAAAGTACTTAAGTAATTGAATTAATGAAACTTTAAAAAGCCTTTGAGAGGTGGTACACACCTTTCTTCTCACTCTTTTTTTTTTTTCTTCTTATTTTCTCTGTTGAATGTCTTTGGCTTTTTTATTTATCTTACTGTTTCCTTTTCGATGTGTGGTTTTGCTGGGGTTTTTTTGTGTTACGGTAGCTTTCGCTACTTTACAGCGTTGGTACTGTTACAGTTTCTGCAGCAAAGGAAAGTGTCATCTGCAAAACAGCATGAGTATGACTGGAGTACCTCATCTTTCATACTCATTTTTGCAAACATTGGGTTTTTATTTCCATTGCGTTCATTCGCCTTTGCTGCGCGTGCCTGCCTTGCCCCCTGGATTGTGCTTACCTTTTACATCTTCAACCCAATTTCCCATCTTCATGTGATCCTTCACACTTCTTTACCATCCTACCAGCTGTGGATGTCCAATGTCGCGACCCTCTGAACCCACGTTAGCTTTGTTTTTCTCCCACTATTCCTGTAGCCCGTGTGGGTGTTTCTTCCTCCTTTTCCTATAGTTTTCCCTTGAGCAGGGCTGACCCTTCCTAGGCAGACAGTCCGGGTGAGGTGGGATGAGATGACGTGCTCTGCACAGGACAGAAGCATTGTCCAGGGCCATGTGCTCAGCTCGCTCGCCCTGCCTTTTGGGAAAAAGCAAACAGTGGCCCCAAAGTTGTCATATCTAGCTGACTTTTTTTTTGGGTGGCTTCAGTGTGGTGAGAGGCCACTGAAGGAGCTTTCTGCTCCAGACACTCCCTGATCAGCAGATAGGCAGGACTATCTGTGAGCTAACCACAGCCAAGGCAGTAGTTCTGTGACACCCAATTTCCAGCCCAGTTTTGAGATTTTTTTTTTTTTTTTTTTTTCCGGCTAAACTTAAGCATTCTGGGTGCAGCTCACTTTTCTTGCACTCTTTGCTTTTTCAGGTGAGGCAGATGAAGAAGCCTTTGCTGAGGAGTGCAGACGGAGAGGACAACACGCCCTGCCTTGCCAGCCGACCAACCCTCGCCTGCTGAAGTCTCACAAACCTGCCAGTTCCCCCAAATATGCCTATCATTATAATAGCGATGAGGTGGAAGAACAAGATAGAAGCCGGGTTACAAGCAGCTTGGAGACCCCTTTTTATTTATCAGGTGCGCACAAGCATGTTGATGAGAAATGCGCAGAAAAGGATCCATCAGCTAGTCAAAAGCCGAAACCAAAAAGCCAAGCAAGAGGTTGTTGCTGTGTGTTGACTTAATGTTAGCTCCCCAGTAGATAATGAACAGCAGCTTGTGTGCCTTCATCCTGCATTAGCTCTGCTCTTCAATTTAGTCTAGGTTCACAAACGCTCTGGGATATTCAAGGATCCAGGGCAAATATTGTTATGCTGCTGCTGAAGTGCCTATGCTCTTTGCTCTTAAAAGTGAAGGCCTTTTAGACATTAACTAATCACAATACTTTGCACATTCATTTATTTAAACTGTGCGTGGCTTCCTTGTCGAAGGAGAAGTTCAGCAACTTGATATTATTTCTGGAAGCTGCAATTTTACGCACCTAAATCCTAATAGAGAAGGTTGAGACCATTCAGGCGAACGCGGAAGCGTGGCAATTGTCCTGGTTATTTTTGGAAGTAATTAGTCCTTTGATATATTTCCTGTCTGTAATGTTTCAGCAATATAGTCCAGAGGCTATCCTGGACAACAAAGCCCTCATAACTACTTGATTTAATTTGAACCTGTGGTCAAAGATCATCCAGGACTGCCAGGACAGGTTCTTCTGAAACATGAAGATGCCTTTATACTTGGATGCCCAAACCAAGGGCCCTTCTCAGTAGTGCTGAATTAGGTGAAGTGCTAGGAAGTGTGAGCGTATGAGGCTCCTCAGAGTAAACACAGAGCATGAAAAACATGCACTGTAGCCCAAAACATGTGCTCACGTACTCTTGGTGCTGTATCAACTTCTGCTGCATTTATGAGCCTTCAAGTCTAATGCTGTCTTCTGTATGGAAGACCTAACAATAACATGTGGGATGACAGCTTGAAAAAATAGAAATATTTAGATAAATGTCTTCCTGATCAGTTGCTGGAAGTTTTGTCTCTTTAGGGATGGCTCAGTTGAATCTTTTAAACTTTTTTTTTTTTTAAAGAAAATTTCTCTACAAAAGCCTGAATGTAACCTCTGGGCTGATGTCCTGAAATCTCCCACGCAAGGGTTACAGGTTTTGTCTCCTGTAGCTGGCAAAACAAAATCTTGGCTCTGCATTTGGAGACTTGAGGTTCTCTGCAATCATAACAATACTGTGTAATGGTTTCCAAAGAGCATCTGAGTTTGACGTGCACCTTGCAATTTTTGGAGCAATTTTTAAGATTGCTTAGGACTTTTTGCCGTGAATCTATTTATGCTCCAAGATGCACAAGTTTGCAATTAAAATGAATTTCCAGAAGTATTTGTGCAATCACAAAATCCTCTCTTCTACCAGTAGATTGAGAGTTGCCATAAAAGATTCAGGGTAAAAACTTGATTGCAGTAAGACTAAGATTTTACTGTTGCTTTAAATATTTTGCCTACTGTTCCTCTGATGGACAGGGCTGCTGAAGGACTGGTCGAGTCAGTCATAAAAACCTACGTGAGTGTCTTAATCCCTCCCTGGGAAGTTTGTGCACGAGCCCTGGCCAGTAATGCCGTTCATGGGTGTTCACCTCTGCCGACCGCCTTGCCCAGCAAGCAGGCTTCACCGGCGCAGCTCTGTAATTATATAGACCACTTACTTGCTCCCGCTTGGCTTCTCCTCGATCACTGCAACAGCTGCCGTGCTCACACGGGCCAGTGTTGGGAAAGAATAGCATCTTTTTCTGCCTTGGTCCAAAGCCCGCTCGATTCAGTGGAAAATAGTTAAGTTCAACGGCCTCCAACCAGGCACCGTTCCACCTCGAATCAGATGGTTTTGCCACCGCTGGCGCGCGGCCCTTGGCAGCGAGGCTGCGCGGCAGTTTTAGATGTTGTCCCAGTTAGAGCACCTCAAGCAAATCCTCAGTCGTTAATGATTCACTTGCGGTGAAATGGTTTTCTTTTCCCAGCTCTAAGGGTGGGAATGTTTGAGTTTTAATTTGTAAGTCTGTAGCAAATTTAAATGAAGGAAAAAGGGGATAGGTTTCATCTTGACTACGTGGTGGGGAATCCCTCTGGAAGTGGCCATCTCTCTCTCTAGCACCCAAGGAGAAAGGCTGGCCAACTTGCTTAGACTGGCAACTGATACCCAGAGGTGAGATGAATCCTCTCCTTAGTCAGGATTTCCAGTTATTACAGCAGGTATTTAATAAAAAATTAGAGTTTAATTTGATTCGCCATCTAACATTGGCACTTTGCGTTTTAGTAGAAATTTCTCTGGGTTTCATACTGTTCCTGGTTTCATAATAGCCTTTTAGAATAAAACTTCACCTCTTGTGCTCTGAAGTCATTGCATATCTCAAACAGTTCTCTAGCTCCAAACAAGTAATTTTTTAATAAGAATTCAGATACTGTAAGTAATGTGCTCCCTGATTGTATGATGTATGGCTGACTGGTGGTATCCAAGCTGTGTCAAAGCGGTCTGAATGCTAGCAGAGACCTAGGGGTTGCAGCCATTAACGGTAGGGGTAGTGGTAACTACCCCTAAAACCCCTACTTCTCTGGATTTGAGAGTTTTGACCTTTATCTAGCAAGAATGGTTGAAATGTTTAATTGTTAAAATACTGAAAAATACATGATATGAAAGATCATTATTTGGAAGATAATATTGCAAGGTTTGCTCTTCCTTTTGAATGAAATAGCTTGCATTAACCTAAAATTTACAACATTAATAATTCCTTTTTGCTGCATTTTCATCTGCTGGCATCCCTGAAGAGGAAACCACTTCAAACAAACTAGCTTAACTAATCTTGATCCTTTCCTGGCATGGATTCCTCTGCTGGAAAGTTGAGCTTATTTGTACTTTATTTTGTCTTTAATGCAGTCTCCATTCTTTTCACTGACATACCGTTTCCTGAATTACACTTTACTAACTAGTAAAATCGATATGCTTGGTTATCCAAACTAATTATTTTATAATTCCCTCACATACTTGTATTTGGGCATGTAATGGAAAGAGAAAGGAAAGCAAAGCTGCTGTTTTCTGTGGAAATCTAATATGCGAGGAATGCTGGAGGTGCGGAGGTGGGAGGGAGTTCACTCTCCCTTTGCTCCACATTCCCTGGCTGTAACTGCGTGCGAGTGGGACGGGGTAAGAGCCATAGTCTTCTGCAGACAGAGGGTGGGAAGATTGGCTGGTGGATTTGGAAGTGGGCTGGTTGCTCCCTGGCTTAGCCAGAGCTGCCTTCACGCATGGTTTTTTGGCTGCTAGTACAAGAGCATCCCGCTACCCGTTTGCTTCCCATAGAAGGTGGCTGGGTTGCACATAGAAGGGCTTCCAAGGCTGCAGAACCTTGCAAGCTTTTGCTTGCCATGTGGGAGTAAAACCTTGGACTCTATTCAGTAATAGTAATACCTTAATGAATAGCAGGCAAGCAGGTTGTATCTGGCTTGGTATGTTCTTGTAGCAATTCTAGGCAGAATTGGTAATGAAAATGGTACGGTGAGCAAGCATGAAGGAAGGCCCCAGTAAGTTGCTAAAGCTTTTCAGTCCCCTAAAACATCAAAGTTGAAATTACATCACTGGGTTGGCCAGTGAAACTGGAGAACTCACCCCTTGGATTTAACAGTACAGGTAATTAAATAGTGGAGTGGCATACCTAGACAGGGTGGGATGTTTTGTCACCTCAGGTCTTTATGTAAAGGCAGGTTCTTTCTCCGCGATGCTCTGTGGCATGGGCAGGTGCCGTGGATGCGATGAGAGAATTAGTAGGTCAAATTGTGGTGTGCATTGGGCAGTGGCTCAGGCTGAAAGGAGAGAATGTGAAAGTGTAGTGTAAAGCTGTAATTGTAAATTGAGTCACACACCTGAAATTATACTGAAGCTGTGATCTGGGGTGAATTTTTGTAATGGCATATGCAAGTGTGGTCAGTCTAAAATAACAGATGGTGGCTTCAACTCCCAAGTAAGCTAGCTACCTTGAAATGGCAATTTATTGTTTTGACTAGAGAGATATTTCTAAGAGCAGAAAATTAGAAAGCGCACTACTGAACCCAAGGTGCATGCGACCTGCTGCCCTGTTAAAACTCTGTGTGCATGTCGGAGCCACGACTGCTTTCATGGTTTTAAGGAGGGCAAAAGAACGGCCGCAATCTTAGCAAAAAGTTAGTAGATCTTGAAAACCATTTTCTCTGGGACTTAAGCAGAAAGCATGAATCCCTCCCACACCCAACCTCGTTGCTTCAGAACCTGAAGGTGGAAGGAGGCTCCTCCCAAGTCTTCACCTTTGTAGGAGATCTTCTGTAAAAATCAGGCCATGGCCTTTATTACCGACCGATGTGTGTCGAGAAGCAGCAATGCTGTGTGTTAATGGTCGGTCGTGACCGAACACCTTGTTTCCCTCTGCTGACTCCTGTGTTCTCCTGTGCTGGCAGAAGGAAGGTGGAGCAGACCCGTGGCTGCTCTCTGCATCCTGGTAGAGCAGGCGGGTGTCGGGCAGGGCAGGAGGAAGAAGGATACCACAAACGGGTTGGGTAGGAGTGTTTTCCCCAGGACGCTTGTCCCTTTGGATCGATCGTTCAATGTGCCTACCTCCCTTGCAGTTGCCGCCCAAGAATGCGATGAGTTTCGTAGTCGGGGACTGAACAAACCTGTGTCTTTGGGAGGTGCGGATGGCACAGAAGTAGAAAGCCAGAAGGAAAGTCTGTCTGAGACGCAGCAGAGGGGCTTCCCAATTTGTTTTGGTCCTGCTGAGTGGTTGAGGGAGTTGCTACTAAGCATTGTTGGAAGTTGCTTTCAGCCTTTAGCAGCTTTTTGAAAGCTGGAATAGCTTCTGTGCTGTTTATGGTTGCTCTGGAAGTAGAAGAGAAGGGATGAAGTGGGAAGAACAGGCCAGCAGGTGCTGTTTGTTTTAAACAAGAATTACCCAGGTTGTAAACCAGGTGTAATTCCAAGTGGTGTAGATTCTTGCTTCATGCATCTCTGCTCCTGGCAGCTGACAAAAGCAAGAACATACCAAGTTAGGCTGATACCTATCTGCATTTGAGTGAATCTGGTTTCCAAATGTCAAAGCTTGGGGAAGCTCTCAGCAACCCATCTCCCTCCACCCTTCCCTAAGACTCTCTGTCTTCATGTAACGCATATCTAGAGTTTAGATGGCGAACAATTACTTCTAAGGGTAGAAATTTGAAAAGCCCATCCCCAAGGCGAGAACTGTTTGGCTGAAGCCAGTTCAGCCAGGCACTGACCACGGGAAGTTTCTATGACTGCTTCGTGATGCTGGCAACTCACCAGGACACAGGTTCACTGCAAATTAATCAAATAGTAATGGGACTGCTGCTTTCTAATTCAGATTTTGTCCTCTCGTGACTTTGGGCCTAGTCTTGTAACCAAGGCAGCTGAATATGCTTTTAATTAGTGCTGATTTAAGTATTTGAGTGAAATAACCACCAAAGGGTTACATATTTAGTGTGTGATTTTTATTTTTGCTAGGAGCTGCTTCACTTGTTTGGGTCAGGTTTTTGGCTGTTATCACCCAACATAGCATCACTGGAGCTAACAGACTGGCTAAGTTTGACCCATCCTTTCTTCTTTGGTGGGGGTAGAAAAGGAAACGGTCACGAGTGAAATTATTTATCACAGCAGGCTCAAACCAGAAAAGACCTGGCAGTTTTCTCTTGAGAAATACACTGTATTTGTGTGTTATCTCCTACTTTGGCCAATCTGTTTCTGTGTGTCAGTGATAACACTTGAAAGATTTCCACTTTTCACCCTTATCATTCCGGAGGCTGGTAGGAGACTGCGTTGTCAAATGCCTAAATATCTCCATACCACATTATTTTAACATTTGAGTTGTTTCATTTGTAAGACAATAAATTATGTGGCATTCATTTCAAGTCATAATTTACATTGACTCACAGTATTTTTAAGGAGTTGCTAGAATTGCTTTCAAAATCTCAAACATTTGAAGAAAATGGACTGTTGCAAGAAAAAAAAAGATATAAAATAATAGTATCAAATGCAATCATGCCTGGATGTGGAAGCCTTTTAGAAATACTGACAGTGTTTTAAGAGTGAAAAATGAGAAAATTATGAAGCGAATAACCTGTTAGTGTTTAATGATCCTTTCCCAAATATCTGTGTTAATGTTTCATAGTTACTACATGAACTAGTTCTGATCATCTGATATGATGCTGTTTTTCGCTCCAGTAAAGGGAAGAATCCTTTGAATAACACCCCTCAAATGACTGATTCTCAAGACTCAGCATGTCTCTTCCACCTGCATTGGCCTCTGTGGGAAAGCAGAGAGATGCTTGAGCCCTTCTGGGGTGTGTGCCTTACAGCAGTCAATTAAATGCCAAGGGATCCTAGTTTTGACAATGTATAGGTGACCGAGGGGCTGACATTGAGGTAAACTTCATGGATGGAGTTCTTAGTTAGGAGACATTCATGGTGTCCCCGGGGAAGGACTGTAGCTCAGGAGGGTGGCAGGGTGCAGGGAAAACACAGCGTCATCTGCAATTCTGCAAAGCACTGCCAGTTTTTCTCTTCCTTAAACAATAAAACTGGTTTCCACTCTTAACTTTGCGCAGGCTAATCGTTCATGGCAGAATTTCTAAATAAATATCCTGCTTCTTGACTCAGACGATTGCAAAAGATGAAGTCATGCTGTTGATACAGCGTAGGAGCTAGAATGATAATCTAGGAACAGTTTCCCTTTGCTACAAGGGAGTGCGTTTCCTCTCGCACAAAGCCGTCTCAAGTGATTTTAGCCCACGGACTATCTATCTCGTGGTTCTCCCCAAGTCTCACACCGAAGAACTGCAGTTCTGTCATGGGCACAACCCTCATTGCGCTTGGGAGGAGCTCTGATGAGGAGCAAACTTCAGCCACAGTGTGGCTTCATACTCCCCTGACCTCCCACCACTTCCTTTTCCCATCTTCATTTTGGGATTGGTGCTAAACTGGTGGAGAACCAGGTGCAATGGTGACGCAGCTTCCTCAGGGTCATCTCTGCCTGCCTGCAGACCGAATGGGGGAAAGAAAGAGATTTCCAGACAGGCAGAGCTGCTTCTTTCCTGGGCCATTCCTCTGACTCCCAGCCCTGCCTCTCAGCTGGCTTGCAGGGGCTCCTCCGTTCCGTGCTGGCCCCGTTCACTGGATTGTGCCGATTCCCAGTGGCAGAGCACTGCTGAGCTAAAAACCCCCTCCAGCTATCTCAAAGCCTCACAGAATGATTATCTGAGGGAAATGTTTGCTAGCTTTGAGTTTAGATTTATAAGTGCGCTTGGGTAGATGTGGCGTTGGTTCTACACAGTTCACTGTCCGTGCAAGTCTGCTGGCAAGTTGCGTTTTACTGCAGGTTTGGAGGAAAGGGCCTGATGCAGAGCAAGAACTGTTTTTCACGCATCTTTTGTGGGGGGAAAAAACCCATTAGGATGATGATCACAGGGCTGGAAACTTGTGGCTACTAAACTCGTAGCAAATAATTGTTGCTTGAACTTAATGCTTCCATGCACCATTGGAGCTGCAGTAGAATGTAACCTGTGGTGCATAGTTAAGCATGAGCAGGCTGATGATGTGCATATAAAATGCAGATTGGTAAACACTGAGCACCTTCTTATTTACTCAGGATTCTCGGCATTCCCTAGTCTTAAAATGGAAGTGCAAATATCATGGTAACTTTGACTACTGTGAGCAGGAAACACCAGTACTTAAATAGCTCCTGCTGTATAAGTCTTATTTATTGATTCCATTTTGAAAATTATTCTGGTTTTGCATGTGCTCTAATTTTGAAGCTTTTCCTGAATGGCTTTGAAGTCTTTTGAAAGTTCTCCCGATCTTTTCAAACTTCAAAGATTGATAGGGTTTCCCTTCTATCCTATGTAAGGGATACAGTAGAACTGGGGATGTAGTAGAAATGAACATTTAAAAAGCCACATTAGAAAGCCAGACCTTTTCTTTAAGATTCCTTAAACCATTCAGAGAACATGTGCTTTTGCTAGAGGGAAAAGTCCATGAATGCTGTGAATGGTGTTTTACAAGCCATGTTTCCTCAGGACACAAAGAAGGCAGCAAGAGGAGGAAGCAGAAGCAGAGAGAGGAACAGAAGAAGAAGAAGTCAACCAAAGGGAGTTACTAAAATGGACTTCTCTGCTATGCCAATACCTTTATAATAATGACAACTTAATGTTACATTTGAGCACACCTCTTCTGTGTATATTTTTTGATTGTTCACACTGCTAGCAAGGAAGTGACTCATGTTTAAAACTGTACTAAAATTGCACTATGTTATTCTTTTTAGTTTCACGGAGTGGCTTTCTTGCCAGTCAGGTTAGGGAATTTGAACGAGGCTGATCTTGGTTAGAAGTGTGTTATGTTTGAAGATTGGAAAGCGTTACAGAATTTCTTACCTCTTTCTTCCCTGGGACTAAAATGACTCTAGTCTAGTGTTTGTTTATTTGTCTTGTAGGATATAAAGGGTTGTGCAAATGCCTGTTTGTTTGGTCACTCTGGCATCAACATCAGGCCTGTTGAAAGAAGAGTCCTGTTCACTCATGTCATTGGGAATGGGGGATTGAGACATGAGCTCTTATAGGGTAATTTATGCAAGCTTAATAAGTGATTTTTATGGTTGGGGTTTTTTTCCCAAGCTGGGCAGCAAAGGTTTGTCATTACTATTAAAATGTTCCTTCATTTTAAATTGTATCATGAAGTTATATCCTCTGATTTTAAGAAACTTAGTGTAATGATGGTCTCCTGTAAGCACTCCTACTGATTTCCTTAAGCATAGTTGACTCCCAATGAATCATTTAGTGAAATCATTCCTTATTTTAAAAGTTTATTTTCAGAACCTAGAGACAAATGATCTAAGTGCTACTTTAAAACTGCTCTTTGTTTCTGCTGAGTAGGTTTTAGATAACAAACATTTTTTTCAGCATCCGTATAAGATTTTATCAAATTGTTTCCGCAAAGAACTTACACCTTTATGTATGAAAGCATTTTGCATCGGTTTTATTGCAGGACTAATTTTTTTAGCTTGAAAAGATGTCTTCAATTTAAAAGAAATATATATTTTCTGGCAAGATTACTTCCTTGCTTCCCATACTTGTCTCATGTGCATGACACATTGCTTCTCTTAACCTTTTAGTTTGTACAGAGCCCTTCCATTGCCTTAAGCATTTACCTGCATGTTTCTTGTCAGTATGTTGCCTCCTTTTTTTAACCTCCAGGTAGGAGTTAGCAGCTTATGGTTTTGTTTTGTTTCTTTGTCTTCCTCTCACCAATACGTTGTTGATGTAACAGACTTAAACCTGGCAATATTGAAGGTCCACAGTTCCTGGAGAAACTCACTTGTCCTAACGTTTAAAAGATGTGGGAATGCACATAATGGTGTAAGGAAGAAGCTAAACAGAAAAATCAAGCCTGCATTCTAGTGTGGTTTGATATAACAAATTCTGGTGTCTCTAGTATCTGAATGGTTTAGCTTCAATGCTTACGTTACCCAGTGTAAACCTATGCAAACATATAACCATACATGAACTCTGTTAGGGGATTGAAATTATGGTTAATATGAAATAAGACTGAGTACTGGTTTTCTGTCACTTAAGTACCACTTTTTTTTGTTTTGTGCAGTGTTACTAATATTTAAAAATAAAGAAAATTCTCCTTTATACTTTGTCCTATTGCACTGTACCATAGCCTACAGCTGGCATCAGTTGTTCATGTTTAATTTCAATTAAAGCTTAGGCTATAAGCACAAGGGGGAGAGTCCACATTCACAAACGCCCACAAGCATACGAAGTTATTCCTTTTGCTAAATCCATGAGCAAGTCGATACAGTCCCTGTGTCAGATGGCTGATACTGGAAAACGAGGGTTTGTTCTCGCTGGAAACATCACTGTAAGGAGCGTATACCTCAAACAGAGCTTCCACGTCAGCTGTGCAAGGAACATTCATCCTGGATAATACACAACACTTTGAATTGGATCCCATTCAGTGTGCCTTCTGTACTCTGGGAAAAGTCCCCCCCAGTACATATGCCAATTTTAAGCTATTATTTGTTGGGAAAATGGTGCATACTTTGGAAAAGCAGGAGAGGTGGAGGAAGGGGGAGGTGACACCAGCGTAGGGCTGGTCTCCCCCGGGGTTGTCCCAGTGCTGTGAGCAGCCTCACGTCACGGGACAGAGTGGCTCCGGATCGGGAATGTGCCTTGAAGAGTTAGAGCAGACCGGGATTTGGTACACAAATACCTTCTTGACTCTGATCCCTCTGTTAGGCTTGAAGGAGGAGGATAGAGCATTAATTAGGAGACCTGAAGGTAGGCTGTAAATTAGTTAGGAAGCCTGTCTTGCCAAGGGCAGCCTTATCCCACCGGAAAGGTGCTGGTGTGCTTGCAGCTGGGCTCCTACACCTTGCACCTCCCACCGGGAAAAAATCCTGGGAAACACAGAGTCCCCAGAGGAGGGAACCATGGGTATAATCTTTCCTATAACTACTTAGAATCTGCCCAAGCTTGTCCAGAAATTAAGAAATGTGGGCTTGTGGCCATTGAGCCTAATTCCTTCCTTCTGAGCCTGATGATTAGTGGATTTTAACTGGAGGGTAACTGCTTAACTGAGCATCACGAAGCAAG
Source organism: Haliaeetus leucocephalus (assembly GCF_000737465.1). Taxonomy (NCBI): domain Eukaryota; kingdom Metazoa; phylum Chordata; class Aves; order Accipitriformes; family Accipitridae; genus Haliaeetus; species Haliaeetus leucocephalus. Next base: position 20,276,191 of record NW_010972436.1, on the reverse strand, counting down.
GTTGTCAGCCTGGGTGTAGCGCCGTGCTCACGTGGCTGTGCTGCTCGCAGGACAGCCTGGACACGGTGCCACGTATGTGTGAGTGGGCACGTATGTATGTGAGGTCCTGTATCCCAGTGCATCCATCTGCCAAAGGTGAAGGCTGCATGATGATATGGTTACTTAAAGTATGTGTTGGGGCAGGAAAAATGCAGGTGGGTGTGAGACACCACAACTGATAACAGATGATGCTGGCCCAAGAGTGGCTGTGAATAAATGTATTGTGAAACTTGGGAAAAGATTCCTGACCATCCTACAACATTTCCATGGAAGAGCTGAGGACAGAAGCAGAGCTAGTTTAAATACAGACCTGAAGTGATTTATAAACTGTATTGCAAAATGATTCTTTACAGAGCCAGATACCTGGGCTCAGAGGCCCAAAATGTATCCCACGAGAAAATCAAATTATTAGGATAGAGAACAGTTGAGTAACAGCATAATTAAAATGACACACTGAAAACAAAACAATTTTAAGATAGAGGGACACAGTCACAAACAAAATACCAGCAGATAAGGGTTCCTGCTCCTCACTTGGAAGCTGCTACTATGAAAATGGTTTAAATTCAGTTGTTTTCTCCACACCTTTTAGAGATGTGTGCAGTCTGCTCTTTGAACTAAGGTTTGGCAAGACTTTGATCTTAAATAAATGATCTCATAGCGTGCAGGTGTGAAAATGATAAAAATTTATTTTTTCAAGTTTTTGTCCAGTCTCTGCTCCATGCTGCTGCCTACCTCTGTGGGCAGCTTGCAGACCTGTAAATCCTACTTCTAGAGGTAACACAAAACTCTGTTTTTTTTTTTTCTCTGTCAGCTTGGCTGCCTTTACAGAGACTTGCTTTTCCCCCAGATTTCAAAACCATCTCATGAGCCTTTGTATGTATTTGTTGAAATAACACACTGAAAAGATGCTTCTTTTGAAAAGAAGAGAGTCAGATACCCAGAAAATGTGCAATAATCATTAGGGAAGCACTAAACTGCTTGTTTTCCCAACCACATCTGAAATGTGTGACTCGTACCCACTTGTTCTTCAGGAATGTTCCTCGATATGTGCCACCAAACCGGTGCCTATCAAGTGGTGGGATTAGCTTGTTACTACATTGAATATCATTGTTTTATTCTGCCTCTAAAGAAATGTACTCATTTCCATTTTCTTCCTTTGTTTTGTGTGCCAGTGGCACAGGACTGTTTATTCCTGGGATGCACAGGTTAGTCCTTCCTGCATTTCAAATCTCAGTTACTTTCTTTCACGTGCACTCCTGCTCCTTTATGTCCGAACTTAGCTCACATTTTAGTGCTCTCTCACGTTACCTTGCCTGGGGAGCACCTTACTCCCCTGTAACTCACGTATTGATGGCAGGGGTGTGTGTGCTACAATTGCCCATAATTAAGTATATTTCATTCTCCTCTTCCCAATAAGCAAGTTGGAATCGGGTCTTGAGAGACTTGTTATCAATATTTGCAAAACTTTGCTCATTGCTACCTGAAGCAGTGAAAACTCTAGGCAAGGCAAGGCAATTTTCCTCTCCACTGATAAGAATTAAAACAGGGCACTTAAAGCCACATACAGATCTCAATTTTAATAAATGTTCATATTTGAACCTATGATCGATTCAGCTGCCCTGTGTCAGCACACTTTGACTTCTCACAAGTCTTTCTAGCCAAAAAGGATTAGGTGGGGTGTTGGGAAGCGTCAGGTTTGTTCGGTACCTTGTTGGTGCCCTCTGAGCCACCAGCTGTTAACTACTGACAGTGGGAGAAGAACTTCCAAAGTGGCTGAGCTGACCCGAGATGACATTTCCAAGCGTGGGGTAGGTTATGTTGCTGCTCTTATCACAAAAAGCAGAAACTGCTCATGTCATTTGGCACATCTTGAACCAGTGTCAAGTATCCCAGACTTTCCTTCTGCCTCTTCCAGAAGGCTTCATGTTGTCACTGCAAAACCAACCCAAAAAGCAAGAAATGACTGCGAGAGGAAGATCAAAACACATGCTCTCATAGTGAGTCTGAATGCTTTGATTTCAGGAAAATGCCTCCATGTCTGCCTGGAAGTGATCACAGATTTTCTACAACGTTTCCAAGGAGGGAACGGGACCTCACTGTGCTGGCTGGCTGTTTAATTGCATCTCTTCAATATCTGTTTCCATTGGCATGCACATGCACCTTTCTACTTAAAGAGCATACATAATTTTTTCCATCCCTTGTTTGGGAAGTGCTCATCTTTTGGTCAATGCAGAGCAGCTTGCTTGTTCTGTAGGCTGCCGCTGGTTGCAATTTAACAAAGTCTTATGGCAGGTGTTATTTTTACATTATCTCAATATTACAAAGTTGCAGTTGGAAAGATTTCTTGTAACTTAAAATGCAAAATTTACTTCCACGTTTTTTAAGATGAAAGCTAACAGTGCAAAATGGTAGATCACACCAAAGCCATTATGCAAATACACCTCTTAAATGTATTAGGTTAAAACTTATGAAATATATGTTTCTGCCTGATTTTTGGAGTCCCAGTGTGGGACATCTTTGGACGGTTTAATATGTTAAGCTGAGCAGTGCTGGTTGCATATTGCTACATGAGACCAAGAGATAGTTTGAAGCTTCTTTAATAGACTGCATGCTCAGAGCTGAGGAAGGGAGGGAGCTCTAAGGAGACATTAAGGAGCACTAAGCAAACACTTCCCACGGCACCTGGAAGGGACACTCACCAAAGGTGCATGACTTGATCCTGGCAGCAGATGCAAGCCATAACCTGCCGTACTGGTAGTGTTGTGACAGCATGGGTTTTACCACTTCGGGATTCAAGGCGAGGAGGTAACCAGCACTAGAGCCTTCCTAGTGCTATGAGTCATGCTTTATGCCCATAAAAATGATTTGTCAGCTACCTGGCCCGCTGTCCTGTCTTTGATCGTGACTAATGGTGGATGCCTAGGGGAGAGCACAGGAACAGGCTAAGCATGTAATTATACCTCACCAAATGTTTTCCCAGCTGTGGCACTCCATGGGGCAGAAGCTCCTGGATCCAGGAATGGTCTTTCTGTTGCCCAGTATTTTTTTCCATTGACTTGTTCAATTGCCTCTTAACCTAGAAAACTGCTCAATACCCACTGTCTTATGGCAAGGGATTCCTCATCTGACTTTGCTGGCTAAAGAGGTAGCCCCTGTGTTTTAAACAGCTCCCTTTGGTTTCCCCCCTCCTCCATCCCAACATTGGAAGAGACACTGAACACCACATCCTCACTCACCTTTTCCATGCCACTCATGATTTTACACATTTCGCTCGTGCCAGCCTTTGGCCAACTCTTTTATGGCTCAAGAGGTCCAGCACATTGAACCACTCCTCACAGAAAAGCCGTTTCCTACCTTTGATCACCCTCTCAGTTAGGTTAGGAAAGCTCGTTAAACAGCAGCTGTCGCTCAGCTCCATAAATTGTGATGACCACTCAGGCAAGCATGACTAGCATTTTACAACTTGCTAATACCCCGTTATCAGTCTGACAGAAAGAGAAAAAGGCCACGCAAAGCCCAGGATGCAGGAAGAGCAGACGAATGGTTGAGACCCAGCTTTGATGCCCTCAGTCTCACCAGGCTCTCACGGGCTCTGGAATGAGAACGCATGAGCTCACGGCAGTGATGGTATCTCCAGAGCGTGGTCCCACACACCTTCACCCTCCTTCCCACCCCCTCAGACGAAATGGCATCACGGGGCATTCCTTGGCGGCTGACGGGACGCGCACCTCCTGACTCAGGCATCGGCTCCTGCCGCCGCTCGTCGTTCCTCGGACTGCAGGGGTGGGGTAAGTGCTTTATTGTAAGAAGCGCCTGGTGTTGCCACTGCCGGTTTGCCTGCTCCCACGGAAAACTGGCGTTGGCTGTATGATCCCTGCCAACCAGGGAGACGGGTCCAGTGACCTTGGGAAGACACCTTGCTCCTGGTGTGACACGTCCCTGCAGGCAGCGCCTGGAGACGTGGGCACTGCGACTCCATGCGTCCCTGATTTCTGCAGTGCTGCCCATGGCGGTGCAACAGTTTTCCACTTCCAGCGCCTTCTTGTCCAATATGCAGATTATATTTCCCATCTGTAGCAAGCTGGGCTGTGACTCTCCCTATTGCCCTCAGCATCTTTTGGGCAGGGACAGCTCCATGCAAGTGTTCACCTACTGGGTTTTAGGGTCACTGACGTCATTTGGGAAATCTTAAACGTCTGGAGAGTTAGTTATGAGGAAACACCGGTGATGGTAGGGAGAATCCAGAGAGATGGGAGGGTGCAGGAAGTCAAACACTCATTCTTAAAGTGCAAGGTCAAAACTGGCCCGTTGATCCAATGACCCAAAAGGTTGTGTCAGCATCTGTCAAAGCTCAGAGTGTGCTGGGCTCTGCAGCTCCGGTTCAGATCCAGCTCCACTTTAAATACGATTTTGCCCAACAGGTTTTCGATCTGAGTGCAGACACAGGCTCGAGTGGCAGGTAACCTCTGCTCGCTGTGCCTCTGCTCCAGCAGACAGCCCTGCTGTGGTTTGCAGGAAGGTTTTTTTGGGTGCACCTGAGCCCATGGCCTCTTCTTTCTCAGCAGGATTCAGGTTTGGTGGCGGGTTTTTAATCAACAAAATGACTTCCTTTGGAACCACAGATTTTTTTATCATGAATACTTAGGAAAATATTATTCAGTTCACGTGTAATACAAGTCTCAGGTTGCATTAGCAGATGGGATGTGATAGAACATGATGGTAATGAGTCACCTCATATCATGTTTTATTGTGATGTGTCAGCTGAGAAAGCTAGAGAGCTATAGGTGTTTCTACCAGCCCAATTATGAAACAACCGCTGGTTCATGCAGAGATTACTAAGTTTTTCCTAGGCTAGTTAGCAGATAGATTTAGGTCTGTGGTTTAGCAATGTTTTGTTTAAGTTGCTAACAAAGAGTTGCCTCAGAATCTATTTTCCACCCAGAGAAGTCATCAGTCTCTTGTTAGCAAGGGTTAACCTTGCTCAAAAACTCCAGTCATCAGGATGAGATTGTCTCTCTTGGCAGGGGGAAAGTCTGTGAGATTGCCTTTGTTTTAGGGCTACTCTTTCTGCTGGCATTGACTAGAAGAGGGTGATAATGCCATCACCCGTCACTGCTGTAGAACTGAGAATATGAAGGCATGATTTCGAAAGGCAGGAGGTTACAGGCTGGCCATATACTTCTCAATTTAATCCAGAGAATGACAGATGCCTAGACACAGGCAGAAAAACTCAAAGGGTTTTCAAGGTAGGCTTTTCATTTCCATTACTGCTGGCTGCATTGCTGGTGGTCATTAAGAAGAAGCACACAGGACCCTTCAGGACATTGCGGCAGCCCTGGGTATGAAATTGTGTCTATGGGATGCGGGTGATGGAATCAGTGGAGACCAATGGGTCTCAGTCCCTCTCCACCACTGATCTGGTGAGACCTTCAGCCAACTGCTTTGCCTCCTGCTGAAATGCCCATGGATTTCCCAAGGCTGCACAAGCAAACAGCCACTCGGCTGGGCAGTCTGGAAGTATCTGGTGTACATGACCTGCTATGGTGACGGTGGATGAGGGGTTTTTTGTAAAAGTTTTGGTAAATTTTGAGAATACGGATTTATTTGTTCAACTTCTCTTGTTGTGCTATTTATTTGGACTATGAGTGGACTCAGCTGGGGGGCTGTAGTTTCTAGCCCCTCAGACAGCGGACAGATTCAGGGCAGGTGGACGTGTCTCCTTTCCCACAGCTCTGGCTTCTCCTGATTGCGACTCTTCGACAGTCCCCGTCCCTTTAGCCCTACGTCTCTTTGCAGCAGAAAAAGTCAATTTAGTGAAATGCTCCGGGGCTTTTGCTGTGTCAGTGAACAGAGATCGGGGCAGGACCTTTCCCTTCATTTTTATACTATGGTTTGAGCTCCCCTTCTCTAAGTGTCGGTCTCACACCATTAACCCCTTGCAGCCCTGGTTTGAGGAGAAGGTTTCCTAGCAGGGTTGTAAATGCTTCAGAGGAGGCATCTGGGGAGGGAAGCTGAATAATGGAAATGTTAACAGACCTTTCATTACACACCCAATACATCATTACTTAATTTCTTTGCTTTTGTCTCCTGTTTTTATAGGGTTTTTTTTCCCCTGATCAATAGCATTCATCCTACTCACTGAACAGGCTTGATACTGTTTTTATGGTGTGAAAATTACTGTTGCTTTGACTGGCTCCTATTACCAGGTGACACTACTTGGCAGAAAACAATGAATCTTCCTATTATTTGGAAAATAAATGTGATTTATGGACCGGCAATCAATAGTGGTCTGCATCTTCCATCAGAGTGTTTGCCTTCTTGAAATAAAGCTTTTACCTTTGGCGTGTGAAGGCTGTTTGTCTAGTGCTGAGGAGCAATTTATAATATACATATATTTTAATCTCAGCTTTTATTAAGAATTTTTTTAAAAGATGATGATAAAGAAAACATCTGTTGTCTTTTTAAGGGTTTGATGCCTATGTGGAAAGCAGTTGCGTTGGTGTGAAATTAAGCACGCTGGCAGGGAAGGACACATTGTGGATGCTGGAGATGATGGAGGGAGGAGGAAGGGGAAAGCTGACCATCAAGCACCTGCTATCACTTCCCTTCACTCACTGGAGAGATGATGGTCAGCACTGAAGATTTATTATTAAAATCCCACAATTCTGATAGCAAAAAATGGACCAATTTAACTGCAGGGAAGCAGAACCGCTTCACCTGATAGCTGTGCAAGGCATTACCTAGAGATGTCTGGGGAGGTCTATGAGGCTGTTCCTGTTTTTTCTGTTTATTCTTGCTCTTTTGCAGCAACCTCTCTGCTGCCTACTAGTTGGCCTTAGCTATTGTGGGCCAACTCTGCTCCTAGACAGCACAATTGTGGGCCCTCTTCCCCGGTGCCTGTGCTGAAAATGTCTTGTGTTTCTTGAAGAACTAGTAAATAAAGAGCTTACCTATTTGGGGACACTTTTTGTGCCTCTCTTAGGGCAAAGGAACTAAGGGAGGTCCTCATCACTTTGGATTTTTTTTTTTTTTTAATTTAAAATAGACATGGTCTCCAAGTCCCCTCAACCCTCTGGCTTATTCTAGGCTTCACAGTGGTTTAAACTACAGTTCTGGTGTATTTACATAGAGAGAGGACGTTGTCTGGCTGAGTGCATCAATAAGCATCTCTGCAAGAAATTACAGTTGAAGCCAAACCCTGAGCTCTTCCTCGTAATTGCATCTCCCATGCCAAGGAAGGGTGCAGCAGAGCTGCGGGTCACCTCAGCCGGGCGTGGGGACCCCACACCTCCAAGGATGGATGCTCTGGGAGAGCTGTGATGCCCCAAACCCCCTGATGTTGGAGAGCCACCCAAGTGATTCCAGCCCAGGGCGGAATTTTTCACCTCCTAGGAATCAAATTTAACTTCAGCAGATGATTCTGTCCTACAACACACGGCATAAGGGGCCATGCTTTTTGCAAAATTACTGTTGAAAGAAGCCCTATTTCCAAAAAGGTACATCTGCATGTTTGCACAGGAAAGGACAAACACTGAATACACAACTATTGCTGCTGCACAAAGGGCCAAAGACACAGGGTGCAAATTATTTCTCTGTATAGAACTGAGCTGCTCAGAAAAATAGTTAACCAAGAGATTTTCGTTAAGGTATTTTGACAAAGATGAATGTTCCCTTAGGAATAAGGTACATCAGACGGGAAGAAGTTGATCATTAATTTTAAAAAGTCAATTTTCTGTCAGGTAAAGTTTTATTTTGGAGATGTTTTGTTATCCCTTCCTGCTAGCCTTCTTGCTGTGCTTTGGGGCTAATTTCTGGTCAAGCTGCAGTGAACACCTGAAAGTTGTTTCTTTCTCCATAGAAATAAATATGCATGCACACATATGTGGATCTGTATGTACCTTAAGCACCCTTCTGGATATTTTCAACTACTTTTCTTAGGCCAAGAGTATGGATACTGTACTAGCTGTAGGAAGCTGAAGCAAACTGGAATTGCCTTTATCAGTTTAAAACAGTGGAATCAGCAGTTTTCTGAGTATCTTTGTGCAGAGCCTTTATTTTTCAGGCCTCTGAGTTTCTGTTCAGGTAGTGCCAAACACTGGAGTGATCTAAGCCTGATTTGGGTCTCCTCAGTGGAACTCCTTTGATTTATGGTCAAGAGGAGAATATTATGAAAATCTGATCTGCTACATTACATGGGACCATATAATTTCACTTAATGACGCTTTCATTGAAGTTATGATCTCATGGCAAACCCAGAGTGTATCTCATAGAGAAACACCCAGCCACAACTGGAATTATTATCTCTTTTAGGCATCATCCCTTACAGAAGGTACTTCGGTTTACTCAGTTCCTTCTTCCAAGCAACTGCCTGTCTGACTGCAATGTCTTTACACAGGTAGGACCGTCTCTGGCCAGGACTAAACACAGGGTTTGTGCTGAGTTAGCTACAAGGAATGGGTTTCAGTGGGTAAAATAGCATAAACACAGCTGCCAGCGTAGCTATAATTATACAGACTTTGACAAATATAATTACACTGTTCTTAACGGGACTTTGGTGTAGTTTATTTCTTCAACTTGCAAGAGTTGATAGAGAGCTGTCAAAGGAAGCCCACAGTTTTGTTTCCTTATCTGAAATTAGAGCCCCAGGACACAGCTATATTCTTGTACTTTGAAGATTAATTTAAAAAAAATACCATACTTTTTGTATCAGACTCTTTCCTTCTGTCTGGGATTTTTGGCATGTGGATGTACTTATTACAGGTGCAGCTTTTCCTGCTGTCCCACTTTGGAGAGGACGTATTTGTGTTGTGTTCACCTGGCTATTAGTGCAGGATTCAGCACTGTGTGTTTTAGCACTGTATTTCTAGCAATAAGTACCTTTACTGGGATAATGACACATGAACTTGAAGAGGTGTTGTACATTAATTATACTGACACAGATAGTCTGAGGTAAAATTCTGGACTTATTTAAGGCTTCACATAGGTAACATAAATAAGCTATTGCTATGTGTATCATTACACTGAATCTCACTCTTAAAGGGTATTTTATTTTGATCAGGAAACAGACTAGCCAAGTAACAGAAATACCTCAGGATGTTACTACCTCAGGAGCTGGTCAGAATTTTATGACATTATCAGGATGTGTCCTCTATAAAAGTTCTCCCTATTTAAATTAAACCTTGTGAAGTGCACAATGTTTTTCTGAATAGAACTAACCATTCCTTAATTTAGTCCTGGCAGTTGCTGTGCTATTTGCACTAATATATACTGATATTCAGTGAATTAAATCATGATGCATCCTTCCAAGTGCAGTGGTGAAGAAATCCCATCAATCCACATTACCTTAAAGCAGCCTTTGCCAACGAATTTGGATTGCTCCAAACATGAAGCACTTCACTGTGATGAGTTAACTCCAATAGTTACATAGGAAACCCCCAAATCCTGCTATCATTTATGAGCCTAGAAGGAACTTTGCTCCACAAAGCTTAATGTACTCCCATCTGGTTCCTGCCCTTATAAATAAAGCAGTGCTCTGCTTTCCCCTTAGGAAGAGGTTGGTGTGTTCCTGACTCTCTTGTCAAATTGAAACCATTACTAAAACAGCTTTTCGGCATCAGCCAAGAGCTTTCTACTTTGTAAGCTATCTCATCCTCATTTTTGATACAGCTGAATTTCCTAGCATATTAGCCTAATTTGTCACCTTTGTAAAAATATCTGTTGCAATTTCTTCTTTAGAGTCCTTCTGGTTTTCTGCAATTCCTGAGCATTTGGGGCTGCAAAGTGTATTAATCTGGAATCCCAGTTTTTGCTGGTGGAATCAGCCCCTACAGATATGAAGTTCAAAGTTGGAAATCTGCTGGAGTGAGGGTGGGCTGGAGGCAGAAAGTGGTTTGATGTATGATGCATGGCCACACTACAAATGTAAGTCTGTACTTGAGAAGGTGGCTTTCATGGTTAAGAGAGTAGCCTGGGACTTAGAGGATCTGCATGCAGTTCTTGACTCTGTTCCTGCCTTCTTGAGTCAATCTTAAAGTGGTTACCAGTCAGCCTATCTCTCTGTTCCCCATGTATAAAATAAGGTAATTTAATCCCTTTCTCTTGCACTTCATTCAATCCATTTAGCTCATTAATTCTTCAGACCAGGAACTCAATCATGCTTTCACAAGGCAAGCACACAGAGAAATAATGTGGAGCAGTACAGATTAAACAGTCTTGTAGCTTATAAAAATGACATTCAACCCTACAGAGTACTCCCCCGTACTATCAATACTGAGACAACACATTTCTCCCTCTCCCTGAAATCTAGACACATCAGAGATGGAGTTGGGTGAGGTCTGCTAAATGCCCCACTCCACCCTTCTACTAGTGGCTTTCATTGCATCCCCACTCATTCTGCCTAATTGTATTTGCAGTGCAAGTATTTGTACAACCACAGCCATATCCAAGGGCTTTCCCAGAGATAAGGGGTTTTATTTCACTTCCATCCACAGCTATCTGCAAAATAATGTAATTAGTTTATCCCATGTTTGTCAAGAGAAACCAAAACTGAACAGCTTAAATTGTATTTGGAGGAACAACACATTCCTGCCCTTTGGCATAATTCAGCCTGAAACTCTTTATCCAGCTGTTCCTGTGCTGTGATGTCCACCACTCTGGGATGTGACACAGAGCAGGGCTAGCAGAAGACACCTTGTTGATTTAGAGGTAATTTCAGCACATCCATCACAGGAAAACTTATTAAACTCCTTCAGTTATTTATCTTCTGCATTTGTAACCTGCCCTTTTGTAGGTACTCACATTTTTGGGGCGTGGGTTAGTGCAGAAGCAATGTGACTGGTTCTCTTCTGGCATTCCTTCAGTTCTGCTCCCAGCACGCTGGACATGAGTCCCACTGGTGTGGAACAGACCCTGTAACTGTCCTCTGTGAGGAGTTTAAATATATTTTTCCACTTGTTAGACAAACCTAATGTAACCCTAACTATCCAAGCCAACTACTGTGGTAAAAAGATGCCGTAAGATCTCAAGAATCCAGAGCAAAAGGAGGAGTGTTTAAAAAGGCCCCCAAACCAGCTACCTTTAATGGAATTAGATAGCTTAGCTAAATAAATAAGAAGCTATTGCTTGTGGAAAAAAAATCTCAGTGACTTCCCCTGAGGTAAAATCAGTAGAGCAAAAGAAAAAAAAAAAAGTCTAAAAAAAATCCCTCACCATAAACCCAAAGGGACTTGTCAGCTCTACGGCAGAAATTGGAGAGACCACTCAAGCAAGAAGAGGATTAGGCTATCTCCTATCAAAGCATGCATGGACTGGATTTTTACAGCAACTTAAACAGAAAGTGATGGGGTTTGTGGTTTGTTTTTTTTTCCATTTCCAGCTGTGGCAAAGATTGGAAGAAAAAAAATATACATAATACAGTCCCTAAGGTAATGTCTTTCCAGTGGGACCAGTGCCTATGTCGTCCTTCTAGGTCCATCAACTTTATATAAAACTGCTCTGCTTTGCACGGTGACCCCAAAGGCAGTGTGAAACATTTATACCTTTGGTTAAATCTGTGAAGACCCATGTTCCACGGTACTGAACATGAGAGTGAGCTGGCCTGGCTGTGAGAAGGAAAGGACATAGTTGGTGATGGAGGGTCCTGGATGCTGCCTGATGCAGGAGAGCTGGAAGCAGTTATGCTACCACAAATCCTGCCTCCTAATCCCCTCTGACCTGGCCTCCTGATCCCAGACACATCACCACTCAGCTATTTTGAATCTGCTCAGGCTTCCAAAAATACCAGACATGCCCCGAGCATACTCACATTAGCACAGCCTCTGCCATGAGAATGTGGCACAAGCTTGTTTGCTCCATGCTAGGAGCACTGTGCTCGCCCACCGCGCAGCCTCCCTGCCACCACAAAACAATGTGACTGTGTTTACAAGTAGCAGAAAGCGGGTAAATTATTACTGGCATGTGAATAAATTATTCCTTATTAAAACTCAAAATTTTTTCACTGAGCCTTCAGCTTTTCATATCGTGCCTTTGCTCAAGTGTGTAGTTGACTCTAAGCATTGAGGGGAGGGGACTGACTACATTACTACTGTATAGTCATCAGCTCTGGCACAAGTCACCTCGTTGCCCTTGTCCTCTTCTTCTTTATGAGACCCTTCCAGGTACAGTCTCCTCTAGGCTCAGTCCAGCTCCAGCCCTCTCTTCTTCATTCCTGCAGCTTCTCAGGTTGGGCTGGTGGCAGCTTTCAGGGGGCACAGACAGCTCACCTCCATTTGGTGCATCCCTTGCCTTTCTTATTGTATGGCTCCTGCAGTCATTTTATAGTAAACTGTGCCAGGGCAGCATAACTGGGCATCTTCACTTACCCACCTTCAGACCTGCTGGTGCACTGTGTGTTCCATGACTGGTCCTTCACTGTCACACTGTAATTCAGCCCTGCTCCCACCATCGGCTTTGTGCCTTTAACCACTTTTCTGCTAAAGAGAGAACAGATATGGTTTTAATTTGGAGTCTACTTCTGGGCTTTCAACTCACTTTTCTAAAAGTTATTAATTCCAGGACAGACACAATTTTCTCTCTCTTTTTCAGCCTCAGACTCTGGTGCTGTTGAGGTAATGTGTCTCTGTCTGTCTAGCTTTTAGTTATAAAGCCTTTGCCACTGTATAACTGTCTTCTTTTCTTTTTCTTTTTTTTTTTTTTTAATTTTCCTTGCCACTCTATCGCCAGCTGGGGAAAAACTGGTATATCTCCTTCGTATGGACAGGGCATGGAGAGATAAAAAAGCAATTCCAGTGCCAAAGCGCAAAGTCTACCTGCCCAGCCTTCGGCCACCACCTTTCCTTGGCTAAACCTGATGGTGTCCTAAGCCTGCAGCCTCCTCAGGTTCTCCTTGGAGATCTCCCTAAACATCCCTGTATGTTCTGCATTCAGAGACACACAACCACCAAGTCCATGCAGCAACCTGCGTTCCTGCTGGCAGTCACCAACGAGCTGCTCTGTGCCCATTTTCACTTTCAGAGCCTACCCTGAAAAGGGCCACATGCCTAAAGATGGTCTCAATTTATGCTCAGCAGATGAGACCTTCTGCTGGGATGGAGCAGTAGCAGGTTCACAACCCTCAGCTGCCCGAAAGCTTCACAGCATTATCCGCTGCCCACAAGGCTCTTCTCTTGGATGGAGGAGAGTAACTGGGCATCTTTAAAACTGCTATTCAAGAATTTCATACAGCATGGGAAAGCTTCAGCTCAAGATTATACCCAATGCCAGACATGGTGAGCAAGAGTCGTACAGCCTGTGAGCACCATGTAATGGGCTCCACAGGTCTGCAGCAGTAACCTTGCCTCCGAGATGTCACATTTTGTAAAAAAAGGTAGACTTGACCTTAATGTCTACCATCTGTAGAGTACTCTCCACAGGAGAGCTTCATATGGAAGTGGGTTTTCTTAGCCCCTTCCCCTACAACACTTTGTGAGGTCAGTTTACCTTATCTTAATGCCATTCCCTAAGGTGTCTGGCTTGCACCAGGTATCACAGTATTTAGGTATTAGAGTGCCCAAGTTTTTCTTATAAATCTATTTCTAAGTAACTCACCCAAGTTAAAATGGATAATTTATTCTGAAGCTAAGATATCAATCCAGTTTGAATCTACATCACCCCCTTTTTAACCTCAGGGCTTGTAAATACAATTACCTCAGTATATGAATATTATGTTGTCAAATAGTATTCAAGGATGCTGTTGATCTACATATGACTGTATCAAGGCTAGCTGTAGTAAAGAATTCATTGCTTAGTATGTGGTTAAAATGGATTCCATATCTTTACAAATTTATACATTTAGCTTCAGGCATTTTATTCTGACTGGTGCTAATGATAAGCTTCCAAAATAAACATATGTGTATTGTTCTGTACTGTTAGTAAAGTGACCATAATCCCTACTCTGCCTAGTTTTCCTGTTTTAAAAATTCTTCTAACCAGGATTTTGTAGACCAGTACTGCCTTCCTTGAATTATTTCAGATGAATAATTCTGATGCCAGGGAAATATTTTACTGGTACCTCCCTCACCCCACCGGAAAATCTATTCATACTTTAAAAACGTAGAAGAAAACCACAAATTTGCCAGTTCCCAACTGTCATTTTCTCCTTATAGCCTACTTTTGGAGTGTTGCCAGAAGCTCTTATCAGTCTGCTCGTGATGTATACATGGCTCTTTCAGCATAACGTATGGCTGTGGACAAGACATAGGCACATGAAAATAACGGCTGCTGATTTCGCTATCAAAATGCTCTTTGACCTTGACCCCTGGCTGGAAACCACTATATTATTAATTCAAGTCTCATGTTGTCTCATCTCTTTACTTGTAATACTGTTCTGTGTAGGCTTTATTACTAAGTACGGGTTACAGATTTCACAAACTGGGAATAAAATCACATTGTTAGCAAGACACCCCCAAATACCAATCTGTCTGCAAGGTTTCTCATGGGAGCTAGTTACTCTTTGCACGATCTCAGCACCTTCCTACTGACCCAGCGCAGGAGCAGAACTAGTATTAGAAAGTGCTAAACTCAGCGCAGAATAATTTTATTTAAAACCACTAGCCTAAATCCCAGTTGAATTTATTTGCCGAAACACAAGCCCTTGATGTAACACAGATACTATTTTTTTGTGTGAAAGCATAGATTCTTGCTTAGAAAGATTTATCGGATATTAATGACATGGCTGCATTTAGATTGCATGAATCAGTACGTGCCATAAACTGCTTGAACACTCGTTAAACCTGATGAATTAAATAACCCTCCTGGGCTGGAGAGAGATGTTGCTGTTATAGTTTATGATATATCATATATCACATCTGTTTGTTATTGTTCTACCCATGTTATTTTATGTGTAAAAGGGATAACGCCAGCGAGAGTAAGTCCTGCTTATTTTGGAAGAAACAGATGCTCCACAAACAGGAGACAGTGCAAAAAGCCTAGAAATCAGGAAATCTTCTGGAAATCTCTCTGATAGCCTGAGGAAGTGCTGGAGGACTTGTCTATATGGAGAAAGAGCCTGAAGAATATTATTACGGAGTAGTTATTAAATTGTGGGTTGGGTGGTTTTTTTACAGTAAAACAACTTGTATTCTGATTTTATTTCCTTTCATTTTGACTGCTCCCCCTTTGGAAGTGTTGCCACAGAGGCTGCTTATCCGCTGCTTGGGTCTCTTAGGTTGGAGTCTGGTACTCGATGATACTGATACGCGTCTCTTCTGTTCCCAGGGAGCACTGGACTGGGGCCCAGATCTGCATTTCAGTAGCTCTCTAAGCCATTTAAGGATTGGGCGAAGGTAAATCCTCTTAAAATTGCAGGCCAAACATCGTTTGCTTTGTGTTATCTATATAAGCTCATTCTTTTTTTTTTTTTATTAGCTGGTAGCACAATTCCTCCAGTTCTCAGGTTTACACTTTCGGTCGGTCATGTATGTGTTGGCTGGCTGAGAGCAGCTCATATCAGCCTGAGCCAATTCCTGATGGAGTCAATGGGTTCTGAGCCAGGCCAGCTGCCCTTGGCTGTGAACTGTAAAATAAATATTTCTCTTAAACACGGAGCATCTTGACTATTCCAAGAATGTCTCAAAAGCCGATCTAGGCTATGTCAGCTCTTCTTCATATGCAAAGGGGAAAAATCCTTTCAGAACTGAGGCATGGGAAGTATTTAACGCTGAGATGTGTCATTGTCTAAACTTTGGGCAGGGTGGGATGTTAGGGAAGGTTTCCAGGGAACCAGAAAAACTTTCACAAACTTATTGGCTGGCATCCATGGCAAATGTCATTCCAGATATGGCAGAGAATTAAGCAGCTCTATAGCAAAGTAAAACCACATCCAAAAATAAAGATCATAACGCTTATATTTTAATGTTAAATGCTAAAAATTCAAGTGCCGTAAAAGTTAGTGAGACTGGGGAAGAGACTTATGATCCCTGGTAGTATTTAAATGAGTAATTTTCCATGATTCTGGTTAAAAACAAGTTAAGTGTTTAGATGCATTTAAGTGTGCGAATTGTTTCCTGGCCTTAGGAGGCACTAATGTTTAAGTTACATACAATGTGCTTTGCTAAACTGTGGATGAAATTTCTCTTATCTGGCCAGTGATGGGTCATGCTATGATGAGAATATAGTGTCCCTGGCTTAAAATGTCTGTTTTAAATCTAATACATAGATAAACAAAGAAAAAAGCTACCTTTCAAAGAAGTCCACCTAGGGCTCCAAAAATCCTCACTCAGGCTACATAAAATTATGAAAGTAAACAAATATTCAATACCTCTGATAGCCAAAGCTCTGCTGACCTAGAACTAAATATTTAAATATGAAATTGGTCCTGCTCCATGCAAGTTATTGTCCTCTACTAATTCTCCTCTTATATGTCCACTTGCTCCTTTCTCAGCTCTCTTTCCATCCCTCTCTGGGGCATCATTGGCCTTGATCCCTGGGTCCAGGATTTTCTCAGTGCTGACAGCTCTCTGAATTACTGGATTCCTTGGGTGGCAAGCACCTGTAGAGAGCTGTCTCCATGGAGCCTTCTGTCTAAGCACCTACTTACTGCCAACAGTGGAGCTCTAGCCAATGCCATCCGTTGACTCTCAGGAATAGTTGAGCTCATCCTAAAGTACTGACCTACCTTTGGCCAGCTGACCTGCCCTCTGGGCTCCAGTGGTCAGACTGACATTGACTGTAACAGGGCCCTACACACCAGCCACTGTGGCAGACACCTTGACTTCCACGTCCTAAGCAGGAGCTGAATCCTACCTTTGCTGTCCAGATTAAAATCCTGGCATGTCTTTGTGAGTGCCCAGTTGGATTTGGTTCAGTTTTTAATGTTTCCTCCCGATGTTTCCTCCTTTCTATATCCTTTCCTAATCTTGGCAAGTGATAACACTGTTCTGCCTGTCACTCAGGCTCCCAACCTGGTCATCATATTAACTGGGATTTAGCAGAGCTGTGATTACTGAAATCTCAGTGGTTTGTGATTTCTGACTTAGTCTAACAGCCAGTCCTTCCCAGCAATGCACACAGGTAAATCTCTGCTCCAGACACCCAGTGTTTCATACCTAGATCCTTGCAGGTTCCTTTCCATTGCCCTTGAGAAATTAAATCCTACCCTGCTCCTACCCATGGGCTATCAAAGGTCATTCTCTAGACTGGATCGCCTCTCACCTTTCTTTTTCCACACTGACACCTTTTTCTCAAATACTTTGAATATGAGCCTCTTGCCTTGGCTCTCCGGGCGCAGCTTGGCCAGTTCCTTCTGCATCAGCTTTCATTGCCTGTCGAGGTGGTTACTCCCTGCTGAGGTGCCATCATCCCCTTGTTAAATTTTCCAACAAGAACCTGTATACTTTCTTCCATCAGGCCCTCGGGCTGGGGAGAGACATCTTGCAAAAAGCCACAAAGGTACATCATTACCTGCCTTCAAAGCTCTTATTTAAATTCTCCTTTGCCATAAGGCTTAAGAAAAAAACCCACCACCTTTGATATTACACAGACTATATTATATATATATTACACAGAGTATATTATACTAAATAATATATTTGTTCATGATTTCCCATATTTCCTGTACATTTTTTCTTACACTTTGTTTATAAGCTCTTTGGGGTCAGAATCACATTCAGGTGTTTGCTATTAGGGAAGACATAAATACATCATAAGGATAAATAAAGGAGGGTAATAACTCTTTTTCATTCAAGAGAAGGACATGCCTAAATTTCCTGTCAGTCGGATGTTGTGAGCTCCATTAGGAGCCATGAGTGTTGACATCAGTTTGCCTAATTCATTGCCATTTTTTTCCAAGGTAATAAGGCATGTTGTTAGCTTTGGGAGACGTGAGAGCACCTCATTTCAGTCAGTAGTATAAAATACTCTTCTTCAATCCTGCATTTTTTGGAGAAGCCACTGGAGGGACACCTCCACTACAAAACTAAAACCAGCCGCAACCTGCTCCAGCGGTTCCAGCCTCATGCGCTCCTGCTCCCTCTTGGGTGGAAGACTTCAAACATGGGCGTTATTTTGCTGTTTACAAATTATTTCTGGTTTCAAATCAAAGACCTAATATGACCTAAAGTTATTAGTTCTATAGACATAGGAGGAAAAGAAAGAAAGGAAAAAAAATGCTTATGGCACTTCGGACCAGCGTTAAATCTCAAAACTTCATGGGGAGGACATGAGAAGACCTGCTCCTGCGAAGCCCAACTTGCAGAGTGCCCTGTGCTGAAGTGGGGCCGGCTCACACAAGCAAAGGCTGCAAGGCCGGGCCAGGAACAGCTGTAGCACAAGCCCGCAGCCACCGGACACATTTAAGCAACCAAGTACCTCTGATGGCCAGGCTGTTCCTCTTGCTGCTGCGGGTTTTTGGGAGCGATGGCCATAGCAAAGCTGAAATCGTCTCATGCTGGGACCCCGGGAGCTGTAGAATTTCCCTTTTCCACATCAAGTCTACTCCTGTTATTGCAAGCTGACTCTTTCCAAACCACAATTTTTTCGAAGCTAAATAAACTAACATTTATGGCTATCTGCTACTTTTCCACAAAAAATAATAGTTACCGAGAAAGTGGCAATCTGAGGAAGACATGCCAAATATGTCTAAAACATATCTCTGCAAATACAATTCTATTTTTGTCTGAAACAGAAGGCAGGAAACATTAGTGTTCCTGAGTATCTAAATTTATCTTGAAAAGAGTATTTATTAAAGTCACCATAGAAACAGAAATTTAGAAGTATTAGACTTATTCCAGTTGTTACAATTACTATTTCCTCCACAGCATGATCTGTTCTATAGCAAATAATGAACGGCTCGAGATCTGTTATAATCTTATTCCAGAGATTTTTGCTTTTTGATGGAAAACCCCCCAACTTTTGTGGCATGTAAAACTGCCCGTTCACATTCCTGCTTTAATTTGCTGAACAAAAAGAGAAAAAAAACCTGGAATATTTACCTGGAAGTAAGATGCAAGGAAAAAGTTTGAACTTGCAGTGCATAATTTTAGGGCAGTATCCAGGAGTGTTTGTCAGATTTAAAAATGCTTTTTTATTCACTGATTAATAAGCAAGCTCCATGGCTAACTGTACACAGTTAACAAAGAGTCTACTCTGCCTGGTGGTCCAGTGGTCTCTAAATCGTGTCAACAGTTGTCACATCTATTGCTTATAAAGCCATTTTAAAAATTAACCCACCACTGATTTGTGGGAGACGATTTTTGTAGTGTCACTTCTTTAACCACAGCATCCCTGGTCGATCCAGCGACAAGCTGCAGCCCAGGCTCTGTCCTTGCCTGGGACGGTTCCCTCTGGTTTACGAAGGGGACTACACATGCCACATTCCTGTCGGATTGCTTCGCATTGACTGCTGCCGTGCAGATGTGCTCCATACAGGAACTATTTTGGTTAGCAAACTTTTTATAAACAAGCATCCTACAAGCGCCAAACTCTGAAATAACTGTTTTCATGTGCTAAAAAAACAACTTTTACCATGAAAAATGTTCTGTGAAGTATTAAGCAGTCTATGCCCCCACCCCTACTTGGTGCAGCCTTTCACACTTGCTATTTAGTACAGTAGCTACTCCAGATTAACAATAAGAGTTTCACTGTTTACAATATGGTTGACATAAATGTCCTATCATGGAAGCTTCACCCTTTCTTATTGGATGTATTTTCTAAAAGCGACAATGTAATCCTGTATGCACAGGTTAAATTTATCACAGCTGGCTTAGGCAGATACAGAATTAATTAGGAAGTGTCTTAAATGTCAGATCATTAAATGAAATTGTAAAAAGGTAAACTGTAGTCTTCAGCGAGCAGATATCTCACAAAATGATCCTTGAAACAAATTGCAATTGCTGTAAAATATTCATTTCTTCTTTACAATTACTTATAGGGACAATGTATATGGTTCCACATAAACACTAAAACTTTCTAATGTGATGTGAAGGTCAGCATGGAGGTCATGATGAAGAATTTCTTTTGGTCTCTGAGGAATGACTAAACACTGAACAAATATTTAATTTGCATTTTACGTTACTATTGAATAGACTTTTCTTCTTCAAAAAATCCCCCTAGAGTTTATTTCGGTTCTTGTAAAAAATTTACAGGAACAAAATGGAAAAAAAACAAGATATACAAAACAAACAGCTAACATTTAATAAATTCTTCCCTTTTTACTATTTTAATACCAAAAAAGGTAGTGTAATAGTGAAAAGGGGGAAAATGCAGCATACTTCTCTCTTTCCATCCTAAAGTGCCAACTTTGCTATCCTGAAATCAATATTTAGACTCAGTAGTAGAAATGCATTTTAGTTGGAGAAACTCTTGTAATACAGTTTTAAAATCATGAATGTGAGATCTGTTATTTTAATGCAGTATTTGATTCCAGGGACTCGCAGGAGATTTCTGTAAGCTAACTCTTACCCGCATTACAAGAAGTAACAAATTAAGACAGAAAGCAGCGTGTGGGGGATAGCATGTTATTTTCCTCCCTTCTCCCTCTTTCCTCCCCAGATCAATCTGTTTAGACTGAACCAGTTTTAGCTGTGGCATCAAGGCAACACTTTATGAACAGTGATGCTTTGAAGGGGCTCCCACGCATTTGCCGGGGTATTTTGTAGGCCATTCGAGGCACATGCGGACCCTTGTTGCTTACTGACTTTGCAGTACTGACACGATGCAAAACATGCCAGTGTACGTGTGCAAACACAGGCGGGTAAACAAGCCCTTCTTGCTGCAAGAGCTAGCGTTACGGAGCTGCAGTGAGGAGGAAAGTTGCATTAAAACCAAGTACACTCTTTCCTCCCACTGCTTCTGGTGTACAGAGGATGTATCAGATCCAGAGGCAAAGGCTATGAGTGTTTAGTAGCAGAGGTAGTTAGTATGTCAGCACAGTGTTGAGGCTGTATTATATTAAACATAATTTCTACAAAGCAGTGGTCCCAAACACATCAGAATTTATTTAAGGGACTTGTTTCTTCTTAAGATTCCCCCCAAATCTGCAGCTTTTCTGTGGGCACCCAGCTGCCTGGCCTTAAAATCCGTGGCTCTTACACTTCCCGCACCAATAACTGATAAGAGGGGCTTGGGGTTGGCCACCCTCGCAGGGACACTTCCCTGGGATTTCTCCTCAGCTGTAGGGTCGTAGAGACGGTCTCTGACCTCTCTCCTCTGCAGAACAGGTTGCAGAACCCGTTCCTGGACTCAGTGAGTGCTTGGAAAGCAAAGCCACCTGTGTGGAAGGCCTCCAATATTTTTTCCCTATAAAACATTTTTGACAGCACCATCGCTGGTCCCTCCCACAGTCCCAGTAGACTTTGGAAGAAGGGAGTTTTCAGCAGAAAAGTGAACATAGATTCCTGTGTGGCTGTCTCTGTCTCCTCTGCAGTGCTGGAGAGGGGGACTAGGCTCTGACCCACCTGCTTTCCCAGTTCTAAATTCACTAAGTGAGAGGCTAGCGTGGCTTGGAGTGCAGATGTGCCTCTACACTTGGTCCGTCACTCCCTGGGACTATACTGGAGATGGGAAAGGACAAAAGCAGCCAGTATACTGTAGGTGGCTCTGAACTGATGCTCAGCACTTGTAGATATGAAGCTGGATAGCTTTGAAATTCAGGTTTCAACGCTGTCCTTGTGACTCATCTTTGTTAGACTGTGTCAGCACATATTGGTACCCACAAGCATATGTACAGTACTTCACCTAAGGCATGAGATGACACTCGCTATGTTCATAACCTGCTGTAACAGAGAAAGTGTTTCCACCTAGAACTTGGCAATTCTCCACTACGCCATTAGACTCACAGTGCTCAGTGACACTGGCAGTATATGCCAGTAAAAATGTCTGTGTGCTTAAAGGAATCCAAAAGGGACTGACCATCACCCTCTAATCTTCCACCAATCTTGCTGAATTACTTTCATTGAATCTTTGTGTTCTTACCTGGTATCACACTTATCCCTTCATGCACATTCCTCCTATTGAAAGCGCAAGCCTTAGTCACCTGTTAAGAGGGTACAGTGAATGTTACATGAGTGTATTCTTGGTTTTTTTTTTCCTTTGTGAACTGTTAAAATTGCTTCTTGAGGACATGAATGCTTTTTCTGGCTGTCTCCACTCCTCCGTCTTCATCTTTGATGCTGAGGACATTTGAGAAGTACAGGTCATGTTGCATGGGAACATGGGATGTAGGAAGCTTAATGCATGAATCACAGACGTTCTGTTTTATTCATGAAGAAGAAATAATTGGGGATTTTGTTTTCTCTTAAATGGAACTTTTGATTAACAGGCTGATGCTGGGCATTTTTTCAAAAGGAGTATTTTTTTTTGAGACAGCAGTAATAATAAAAAGGTCTGCCTGCTTTTTGTTTTATATTATACAATGATTAGCCTGAAAGAGATATCAATTATATTTGTATAAGGACATTTTTCCTCACTGTTTTTAGCCCTGTGTGTTGCACTGATTAAGGGGCACTGATCTTTGCTGCCATACAAAAATGGGAAAACAAACATGAGCTCAGTGATTGTATAAAATGTGCTCGGGGGCCATAATTTGAGCCAAGAGGAATGCTTTGTGGCTTAGTCAGACCATGCAGACAAGTCTATCAAATGTACAACGTGTCATATACAGATTTCTGTTTAGTGGACCTTTCTGTCCCAGCTTCCACATTTATCATTGTCTCCCTGACAGGAGCTCTGCCCTGTTATCCTGACTTGTATGTCATTTATCAGTGTTAAGTACAACAAAAGAGTATCTCTTTAAACCCCCCCTTACCCTTTCACATGCTTCTACCCTTGAATAATGATATCTGTCTCTGCAGCCACAAATATTCCATTTCATCCTTTCCTTTGTATTATGTTAGTTGCTCAATAAATGATTAAAATGGCATTAGTGCACTTTACAATGAAAATTATTATATTATTGTTGAAGTCATGTAAGAGAAGAGATAAAAGCATTTGGGTGGTTTTGCCCCCTTTTTAGGCCTGTCAAGTCAAACAAATTTTGTATAAAAAAACCCCATCCACAAAGTCAAAACATGGCAATGCCAACTCAGCCCAAATCACACAGCCCCAAGCCCAAATCTGAATTTTTAGCCGTGAGTATAAATCACTGTCTCCAAAGCAAAAAGTGTGAATTATGACACAAACACAGACATTAAAATAGCATTAGTAGTCTTTGAACATACTTTCACATATGACTATTTCATTTATTTTACTCAAGAACAGAGGGGAAGGTGGGGGAAATGGGCCACAGAAATCTTAAAAAGACTACACAAAAAGTGAAAATGGTTGCTGGAAAAGATGTTTCCGAGCAGCATTTCATGGCCATGGCTGGTGTCATGTTTTATAACAATGCACCATCTTTACAGAAAGTTGGTAACAGGCTGGAAATCATAAGCTTCACAGAATTTATGTCTAGCTACTGCCTTGCAAGACATTTTATAGAGATGTGTTAGCAACTCTGTATAACAGGTATGGTCCAGGCTCAGGTTATTAATTATAGCTTGGAGTTTCAATTTATAATCAATAAAAAATCCAAAACAATTGCCAATTCGAAACTTTGCTTCTCATTCTCTCATGTGTACATACACATAAATCATCCGGTTCTCACACCTCTCCTCTTACATCTCCCGCTCTATTTTCCAGACCTATTTCCCCATTCTCTTTCTGAAAGACAGAAAACACCTCATCCTTCATGTTTTGCCCAGCCTCCTCATGCTCCCGCT
Organism: Haliaeetus leucocephalus; assembly: GCF_000737465.1. NCBI lineage: Eukaryota > Metazoa > Chordata > Aves > Accipitriformes > Accipitridae > Haliaeetus > Haliaeetus leucocephalus. The sequence continues at coordinate 20,252,423 of NW_010972436.1, read as the reverse complement.
CTCCTGAGCACCGCACTGGTCAGACCTTGGCCCTGGCACTCCTCATCACTGCTGTATCCTTTCAGGTATCACTTAAAGGATGCTGAGACCTGCAGACTTGGGCACACCAGTAAAGGAGTGTCTGGAGGGGGAGAGAGCTGGATGGCATGGTTGCTGCAAAGTGATTACATGGGAAAGGATGAAAGGATCCCTCTCACTACTCCAGATTTGGGTCCTGAGAGAGTCATCAAGATTATTTACATTTGCGTAGCATCTGCCAAAGCCCCTCCGACAAAGATGGGTAAGTAGCTGTACGGTGAAAGATCTTGATGCTGAAGGGGTGCCCAGGAAGGGATTATTGGATGAAAACCAGGTCACCAGTTCCTGAAGCTGACACAACACCAGCAGTATGCGTAGAAATGGAAACGGGAGTCATTTGGAAGGCAGGCTGTCTCCGGGAGCTCTTGATTCCCAGGTCTGGCAACTGAAAAGGCTTTTGGGGAGTCTAGGTGCTGGTGGTTGGTTGTCATCCCTGGGTAGCCTCTTCTATTTGTTTCCTTGTGACCATTTGTTTTCAATGTGGTAACTAGGAGCCTGGCTTTATATCTTGCTAATTGCCTCCTCTCTTGTTTTGCCATTTAGTTTACTTGATCCCCTGTGTACACTGGTCTTAAATACACTTAGCTGAAAATGAGTAGATTTTTACCGAGTAGAGGAATCAGGTTCTGGACCAGGTTTTCAATAGAGGGGGAAAAAAACCCCAACCCTAATAGGTTTACAAAAAGGACCATGTAATGGTGTTTGCAGCTCTTGTGTGCTGGCATGCCGGAGTCTGAGAGCTCCCTCGAGGTAGGGCACTGTCTGCTTCTTGTTGACGAGTTGCTATCACAGACTAGAGATCTAGGAGTAAGTCTCTCACCCAGGCTGCCACCTGGCAGTACACGTTTTTCAACTGGCAAGTCCCAACCCCTAACTTAGAATCATAGAATCATTTAGGTTGGAAAAGACCTTCAAGATCATCGAGTCCAACCAACTTCCCCAGGAGCATCTCTGGAGGGCAGCGAGGCAGTCTGAACAACCTTTCTCTGGCTACTCTGAAAAGATACCACCAAAAGATCCATCCCTTGGATGGATGCATCCCCACTGTGACCATCATACTGTATGCAATGCTTCAGACAAAGCCTTACTCGAAGACACTATGGCAGCAGTTTTCCCAAAATGGGATGCACAGACCTAACAGCCACTTCCCAGTAGAAGAAGGACCTACTCCTTACTCTTTCCCCTATCTCTGCTCTCTGCTACACACTCTTGCCATTTACCATGTGGCATTCTTGGTCTCTCTGGATCCCTCTGCAAATAGATGCAGCTCATTAACACCGCAAGACCCATTTTTTTTAACTTGGTTACCAAAAATTACAGGAGACTGGACTGACAGGCAGCAGAAGACCGTGAAAAGGGTCTGAGGAAACTAGAGATGGTGCACAGGAGACAGTGGGAGCATGCGGCTGAGTGTAGGGAAAAGGCACAAGACTCATGTCGCCATTTTTAAGGCAGTAGTGAGCCATTAGATCAGCCCACCAGATCATGGTACTCAGCTTAATACATCCTTAGCTCTCCTAGAAATATTACTCCTGGTATAACTGGAGTTATATATATACATTTTTTTTTATATATATATATATATATACACATATATGATCGTAAGTGCCCCAGGCTGGTGGCTCACAGCTGCCCTAAGATCAAGTCACGACCTTTCAGTCATTTCCCAGTGATGAGCTCACATCTTACAGGAGGTGTTTTGCATGTTAGTTCCACATGGATCAGTTAATATTTTGCATCTCGAATGAATTTCATGCTGTTTGCATTATTTTAGTCCAAAGTGCCATGCAATTCCTTCTGTACAACATACCAGTTCTTCTGTTTGGGAACACCTCCCAGCTTTGTGCCATCCACACGCATCATCAACATGCTCCCGACGTTTGTGCCAATTTAGCATTTGCATTTAGGCTACATTTTCAACAAACCACATGCTACTTCACATACCCTGACAGAGGATGACTTAACCCCATGTCGTCACTTAGTACAGCATTTGATGCTAAACACCCTCCTGGCAAGATTGTTGTAACTCCCACTGAAATCAAAAGGGGTCTTTGCACTGATGTTCGTGTGCCAGGCCACCACACCAAATAGGCTGAAAAGTTTAAGATCAATAGGCGTAAGTTGTGAAGCAAATGGTTTGAATATGCCAGTGTTTTTTTAGGGTATATTATGTAGCTTTCTACTGATCAATACAATGGGAAAAAAACCACCCTGTGTTTAAACAAAATTACAGTGAATTGCTCAAAGGCAAAACAAAATTCTCTGCTCAGCTGTTTGGCTCACATTCATCTCCCTTTACTCCTATAGAAGTGACATTTTAATTAACTGTGTCAGGTGGATGTGTAACATCTCTGCTGAAAAGCCTGTATCTGCTCAGCTGTGTGTCATAGTTTCTATACCACTAACATCTACAAGAGGTCACACTTTTGTGGCAGGAGGATCCAAATTCTGAACAAATACTTTATAATACATAATCTGTCTCAGCTTTCTTCTGCTTGCACAAATCTATGGAAAGTAGTGATTTCCTTGGATTATTTAAATACACATTTTTCTCCTATGAGCAGGCAAAAAAATTTCTATAGCAGGATCAAAAATCAGTTCTTTGTGGGTAATAAACAGTTTTGCATGGGACTGGCTGGCTAAATGGTACTGATTTTGTTCCTTGGGTGAGTGCTTTTAGCTATGAATACCTAAGCGTGCAAATGTAAACCACTGCTTCTGCAAATATATGTGTGCAGCTCTGAGGTTCACTTTCTGTGAATGTTAATGGACACAGAATTCAATCACATGAATATTCAAAGAAAGTGAACACAAAAGCAGCACAAGCATGGTTGAAGCAAACAGATGTAAAAACGTAAGCCCAGAATCATGGCTTCCCCCCACCCTGCCAGTGTGAGCGCCTTAAACTTTGAAAGCTTTACAGTATTGACCAGACACTGAATTTTTCAGGTAAATATAATGTGATACAAGCCATGAGACTCCACAGAGTCTTATGAGGAACGTATCAGTTATGTCACAAAGTCTGATTTGGATCTGAAGCTTTCCTAGTCAACTGTCAGCTTAGACCTAGATGGGAACGCTGTGGTGCGAGAAATACTTCTGCTGGGATGACAAGGAGATGGTCAAAGAAGAGGATCACTAGCTTTATGAGAGTCCCTTGTCAAACCAGAAATGAGGGTGAGCAAGCAGGCAAATAATGTGTGAAATCCTGTGAAAGGGGAGGGATGAAGGTGAGCAATACTTTTATTTTTTTTCAAAATAACAATGTATGTTGGGGTTTAAATTACAAGTGTGTGATTTTAACATCAGCGAGCAGAGAGAGAAACAAAGGAGGAATGGAAATCTATATATACACTTATATATGTACTTGAACATATATTCTCAATCTGTCACCTTAAGATGTGCCCACTTAGCTGCAGCTGTGAGTGGGAACCTCTGAAAGAGTCACTGAAGCAGGAGTGGGCATACAAATATAATTAAACTCCAGGAGGCTGGAGTACTGCATTTTGTTGTTCAGGAACTTTCCTGATGCATTTTAATTTTACCAATAAAGAAATCACACACAGACGCAATCTACAGGAAAAGAACATTGGAGGTTATGACCAAAACCAGTTAAAATTAAAGAGAGGCAATTCAGACCTTTGGAAAAGCTAATGGCATTTTTCCAAGCACATCATGAGCATACAATCAGTGGGAGCTCACCGCATAACAGTAATGTGAGTAAATGGCATGTCCCCAAGTGATAATGGGGAAACTGAGGCACACAGGTGATTGGGGCTCTGATTCTGCAAAGCACTTAAATATCTGCTTCAAACACAGCCCATTCTCACTGATGGCAAAGGCTGCTTTCCTGAACTTAGTAACTGTTTGTCTCAAATCCCTCCTCCTTAAAACGGGGATAATGTGATGGCTACACTTAGAATTGTTCTATGGTTAGAAATATGCATACGTTTACTTTGCTGAGACAAAAGCTACACATATGGCTGAAGACCACAACAGGAGGTGGTCAGAGACGGGCTTGGGATAGGAGTACTGTTGAGAATATCAGGCACAACTATCACTGGTTTGATGGCAGTAGGAAGTGAGGAAGAGCAAGAACTGAGGCTAGTAGGTGATGGACAAGATACAAAGGTATGTGGGAAGCCTCAGAGAGATGCACTGTTGAGTATGTGTTGCTGTTTAAATGGAAATGAAGTGTAGCACACTTACTATGCAGAATACACAGTAACAAGCTTGGGTTGTTTGTACACCATGGTGATGTGAGAAATTAGGTGGTGAATTCCCAGATACCCTTATACTACACTGAGGTAAGCTGGGGATACTGGGCAAAGGTTCATTTTCTCTCCTCTTTCACTTTGCGAGATGGGCAAGACATGGCAGGGCAGAAAGTGGCCCATTTCTTTTCAGTATATTCCTTTCTAATCCTCTTCTTAAAACCTAAGGCAAAGCTGCAGTAATTAGTGCAGGCTCTATGGTCAGAATCTTCATTTCTTCATGCCACTTTCATTTCTGCCACACAGCAACTTGGTTCTTCAATAGCTTCAATGGAATATGGATTAGATTTATTTATTTAACTAGTACGAAGGGTTTGGGTAATGTAGGCATTCTATTAGGTCTTGATGCCTGTTCTTGTGGCTTAACAGCTGATGGCAGACCCTCAACAATCAAATCTAAATGCATTTTCAAGGAAATTAAATACTATTTTTCATTATACTATCTTATTGGCACTATGTCAACTGCCATTTTACTGATACTCCTTCAGAAAAGTGAGATCTGATAAAAATTTGTGCTTCAGTTTACATTATTTATCAGAATTTTAATTTTAGTATTCTGTGGCTGACTTCATAAATGTCTCATAACGATAATAACTGCAACTCTGTGCATGGTTGCATTAAGACCTACCAAAACTCTAGCACACAAGGTCACTTGCTCTCTGTGTTTTTCCACCACAGAGTAACTCTCTTTCTATTCCACTCAGTGTCAGCACCTCCTGCCTCTTCTGGAAATGCCACCAAATGACTTGGAGATGGTATAAACACATTGTTGAAATCAATTTACTTAAAAGGATTGCAAACCTTGATATATGGGGAGTTTTGCTTTGATAACTTACAGAAAATTGTTGGAAAGGCTGGTACTGCCTGGCTGCTTTTCCATTTTTCTTCAATGAGAGGATTTGGTGAAAAAGCAGAATTGGAGTAGGTTTTGTCTCCCCTAACTTGAGTCATTTAGGAAGCAGGCACATAGTCTACACCAGCCACGTGGGGTCCCTCTACATTCAGTGAAGAGGAGAGACACCTTCATCCCTCTTATTGTGGACTCTCAGAGTTTACTCTGAGGGGCCACTGTGATTTTGGACAGTCCCTCCTCAGGAAAACTTACTTTTCCTTGGCTGTGGTTTGCCAAAAATGTTGCCTTAAAAAAAAAATACTGACAAAAAGATTCTCTTTAAGTGTCTTTTTCACAAAAAACTGCTCTTTGAAAATTTTCTTACCCTTCACTTTGAACAGTATCCAAACACTGAAATAAAACCTAAACTATATCCTGTTGCTAATTTTCTTTTTCTATATTCCAATGCTCCCTGCTTTCTCTCCATTCTTCTCTTTCTTTTCCTTTGCTTTTCCAACAGAGGGAAAACAGAACAGAAAATACAGACAGCGAGGAACATTAAGCCTATTTAACTATACTGTTAAAGACTCCTTATACACACAGCCAGGGATCCAATCAGGACTCTTAGGGCAAGTATGGCTTCACCATAGGATATTCTCTGCAAAGTTGTATGGGATTAGGTGAGCAGCGTTACCTCTTCACTTTCTACTCAGCCATTAACCCCCAGCAATCTGCTCTTCATACTCCTGGGCTTCTCTGAGTTGAAGGGATAAGAGAGAATTTATGGTAATGGCTCATTTCTGCTGGATCAGGACCCTGGTAGCAGATAGTCTGCTCCTTTCATCGACCTGGTGACTCAAAGCAGGCAGGATGCTGCAAGTCTGACAGAGCAGCCTGGATGATTATTCTGCAAATATTTTGCTTTTTCAAATTTGCTTACATATCAAAATATGGGTTTAGCTGATAAAAGCCAACAGCTCCATCAGAGTCCATTACAATCTATCAGGCAAATACTCAGTAATTTCCAAATTAGTCCATAGACTACAATACATTCAAGTGATCTTTATAATCTTTCTTGTAAAAAAAAATCCACCATTCTAAGAATTACCTAAACATGGATTTACCAGGCAGATAGCTTGCAATGTAAATGACTTGTGTTTGGATAGGTAGAATGCATATCAAAATGCATGCTCAAATGAGAGACCATATTGACTCTTTCCGAGCTGTTATGGTCTATTAGATAAATATTATCTCAGTTCAGGATTGTGGTAGTTTTCTATATGCACAGTTTCCTGATAAGCCATATGGACTCTCAGATAAAATTGTGCCTTCAGATTTAGAAAGTGATATGGCTGAATAGCTGTAATGAGTATGAGGAAGCTCCTGTTAAGCAATTAATCAAAATGTGTCACTGAATGCCTCCTCCCCTTTTTGTGTTAGTATGTGCTATAATATATACCCAGCAAACATGTATTACTCAGTGGTATTTTGACAAAAAACACATGCCAAGGGCATGGCAACCAATCCTTGTACAACAGTGGTGGTTGTATTTGTATCCCTACACTACTGTGATTCCAATCATCTTTCTGATTATTTACCATCTTGTTCACACAAATGCATATATGCTTACAACCACAACTCACCAATATTAACAGAAAGAACTTCACTGATTTCAAAGGCATGGATTTCGGTCACGCATTGCCTTTTCTCACTTAATAATAAGGTACTAAACACATTTTTCAACCATCAATGGCAAAACCTCAGTGGATTTACATTTCATCTACATGGAATGTGAGCTCCAGGGATCCCTCCATAACTTGTAAAGAGTTCACATGAACTGACCAAGGCTGGGACACAAACCAAGAGGAGAACAATCAGCTGAAGCCAGGTCCTAGCTTAGTAGGTGACACGCCAAGCAACCTCACCATCCTTAATAAACACGGGCATTTGTCCACTGCATTTGTACACCATGGTGATGTGAGAAATTAGGTGGTGAATTCCAGTTTATTTAAAGTGACTGTGTATCTTAGAGCTGACTATTTTTTTCTTTCTTTGTACACCTTGCAAAAGAGGTGTCTGGCTACTACCTAAACAACTGCTACCTGAAGAGGACAAAAAAAGACATTATTTCTGGATAAATCAAATTTTGTCCAGCTTCTCCTCATGGTTAAAGGAGTAGATTTTCTCCTGAAGAGCAACACAAGGGTGTACCTACACTGCATGATTCAGCATTATGCAGAGATAACCAAGGTACCACAGGCCTTATAAATGACACCTTGGGTGCTTTCCCGTAACTGTCACTCAGAACAGGCAGCGTAACAATGTGTAAGTATCTTATAAAAAGTTTTTTGAAAGGATCGAACATTTTCTTCCAGCAGAAAAAGTGCCACGTGTCTGCTGGGTAGGATGCTCCCAGATAGCTGGGAAGGGCAAGTCTCACTTTGGGAAAGGGATGGTCCAGATACAGGCAAGACCACGAGTGCCATTACATTTTTCCTCACAAATGGGTGAAGCAGCTTTATTTTAGACCATTGCTTATTTTACCTCCAGACCTTAGAAGCTAAGGAGACAGATGGCATATTAAAGTAATTTTAGCAGGTGAGGAATCTAACTTCGTTTGGTCCTCTTTCCATGACTTTCTTGTTATCTTAATATTATTTAAAAGTAGCTCTGCTTTGAATGGCTAAATTTGTTCTCTGAAGTACGCTGCTGAAATGTAAACATCATACAACTTTGATTTCCTATGAATAGAGAACACATGCTGTTACTGAAAAGAACATACAAGATTGCCACGCTTTTAGAAATCAAAAGTTAATTATGAGTCAGGATTGGAGGACACAATAAGCTTTTGCCCATTCACTGTGGCCAAAGATAATTTCCAGGCTTCTACAAAAATTGTACTTTGCAGGTCTGTTTGTATTCTTGTATTTTATCAGGAGAGCAGTATTTCCAGCTCCTAGTCCTTGCAGAGGAAGCTGTGGCTGTAGGCATTGTCTAATGCTGTTGCCTACCTTTGCAAAGAGGACATCAGCATCTTGCCTGTGCTCATGTTTACAGCCATCCTCCATGAATCAGTGGTAAGGTGTTCAGCTTTAAACAGCTCTGCCATGTTGTAAATGTGCTGTTGGTGCTTTTATAGGCCAAATTACACAATGGTTTGGGGTTTTTTCTTCATGAAAACATACCTCTTCTTTCTGTGTACATGAGTCTGTACGTCAAGCTTGGAATGTGAAAATAACGCAGTCATGAGCCTGAAGCATCAGGAGTTGTCAAAATAAAACCAACCGCAAACAGTTGCCTTACCCTCCCCAAAATTTGGCAAGAGGCAAGTGAAGTTGAGGCCTCGTTTTCAGCAGTGACTGGATCCACTGAAACATGTAACTTAATGTCATGGTTTAACCCCAGCCGGCAACCAAGCACCATGTAGCTGCTCACTCAAGTCCCTCACAGTGGGATGGGGGAGAGAATCAGCAGGGTAAAAGTGAGAAAACTTGTGGGCTGAGATAAAGACAGTTTAACAGGTAAAGCAAAAGCCACATGCACAACCAAAGCAAAACAAGGAATTCATTCCCCACTTCCCATGGGCAGGCAGGTGTTCAGCCATCTCCAGGACAGCAGGGCTCCATCACACCTAACGGTGACTTGGGAAGACAAACACCATCACTCCGAACGTCCCCCCACTTCCTCCTTCTTCCCCCAGGTTTATACACTGAGTATGATGTCATATGGTCTGGGGTATCCCTGTGGTCAGTGGGGTCAGCTGTCCCGGCTGTGTCCCCTCCCAACTCCTTGTGCCCCCCCAGCCTCCTCGCTGGTGGGGTGGGGTGAGAAGCAGAGAAGGCCTTGGCTCTGTGTAAGCACTGCTCAGCAGGATGAAAACATCCCACAATTATCAACACTGTTTTCAGCACAAATCTATCCAAAGCATAGCCCCACACTAGCTACTGTGAAGAAAATTAACTCTATCCCAGCCAAAACCAGCACACTTAACCAAACCAAAGTTGTACACTTAGTAGAAGGTTTGGCTTCCCTTTGCTTTTCTAGGCTGCAATATCTTACGGAGCTTATTTTAAATAACCAAAAAAAAAAAAGAGGGGGGGAAAGAGCTGTGCATTGATAATAATGTTTCAAAATTCTCCTAAAACCACTGTGACTAAAAATGTAGTCCCACAAAACCCTAGGTAAGGCCACAGCCTCCCCCATTTCCACCGTGTAAGTTATCTGGGAGGAACTCTCAGTGCTGGGCAGAGCGTAAGTGGCAGGAAATAATGCACACTTTATTCTTGCTGCCCCAGTGCTGGTTATTAGAACTCAGCTCGCTTTATTCAAATAACCATTTTGGAAATAGGCTACATTTGTGCACCTTGTATTTCTGTGCACCTTCAGCATTTTCAGACTCTAAAACCAGCAGAGCATCTGTGGCCGGTTGTTCTGAAGACAGCTATCCCTTCCATTCTCCAGGAAACTGTTCTCATGAGATTTCCAGCACAGCCCATGCTCTGTTCAAAAGGCTTGGATAGGCTTGAATAAACATCTGACCTTCTTGAGGAAGAAAGTGTAAACCTCCCTCCCCTCCCACCCCAGCTGTGATTCTTTTGAGCTTCTTTTCTCCTATTTGTCTTTATTTATCAAGCAAAGACAGTATGTTTGACCCTATATAAGAACAGAAGACTTTCAGACTTAAAGAAGCTTTCAGCTATAATAGAAACAAGTGAAGAAGTTCAAAATTGTGAATAAATATGAAGTTTGTAGGAAGGAAGTTTTTATAAGTTTTTTACACTGTGAAGAATACATAGAATAAATAAAAGCCCTCGTGCTTCTAGATACACAGCATACAATGAGCCCCATCCCCAGCTCAGTGTGACAACTGCTCCTATAATTATATCGCAGGTTTTGTGGATGAAGTGCAGAACTGTGTGGCTTGATCAGCCAGAATTTGGAAGGTCTTTCATGTTTTCATTTAACTAAAGCATTGTTATTTTCAGCCAATTTTAATGTGTGCCATCAAAACTCAAAAGTAACTTAAATAGATGTGGATTTTCTTTTCTATTAAATGCATGCCTTTTCAATTGCCTTTTTTTCACTGAACATTTCATGTCCTCCTTCAAGTTGTTCTAGGTTCAGCATCCAAGAGAACAGCGAGGGAAAATCAGGCCATTTAAAAATAAAATAGATTACTTCTGCACAGCTTTCTTTAATCAAAACCATTATAACTGATGGCTCAGAGCCTTGATTACACCTCTTCAGAGGGCACCCCTTGATTTTGTGCGGCATCCCTGATTATTTTATTTACTTATTTATTTATTTATTAGCTTTTACTTTCTGCCTTGATTTCTAGGTCACCGAGTTGAGGCTCTTTCTTGCTTTAAATGGACTTGCTTGTTTCTCAGTGGCAGGTTATTTTTCTTACATGGGCTGTGAAGTAAATATGCCCCTTTTTTAGAAGACAAAAATTCCCGTGATCACATATTCCTGGAGTTCTTTCTCTTCCCCCCCGCCTGCCCAGCCCCTGTGGAGAGCAAGATTGGACCAAGAGTCATTCCTCCTGACCTCTCCCGAGCCCCTGCAGAGCTAAGGGCCAAAAGGTCATTTTCTCAGGTTCCCTCTGGAGGGAGAATCCAAAGGTCATTCCCTCCCTCCCCAACTCACCCCAAGTGCATCTGAGAGACATTTAAAACTCCTTTGAAGAGGGAGGGGAGAGACCGAGTCCATGTGCTTTACCTACTGCCCCTCAACAGCCAAGAGATGTGAACCAGGGCTGTGCATGAAATGTTTACCTTGACGCTCAAACCTGCTCAGGCCTGGCCTCGGGTTCAAGGTTTGTGAACTTCAGCAGGGATGGGCAGAGATTTCTCACACAGCTAACTGGGCCTAACTGTTTCTGCTTCCTTTTCTATTCCCCCAAATCAGCCACCTCCTTCCCACAGTCCCCAGGATCCTCATTCTCCTCCTAGATCTCTGTTTCACTAGGAATTAACCAGATGCCATCAGGGAGTGGTGTCGAACAGCTCTGAAACTCCTGATGTTCCTGGTTCTTGGGAACGGAGCTGCAGGGATCATTTTATGAGTCCCCTTAGAAAACAAACCCAGATAGACTCACACAGCCTCACTCAGAGCTCCTGCTGCTGCTTTCTGCTGCCCTGTCATCCATGAACCCTGTGGACTGGTTTTGGAACCACTCTGCATTTCCCAAGAGAGAAGTAAATAGTCAAGGTTAGCACCTCTACATTTCCTTCTCGTCCCTTTCAAGGAAAAAGTCTCTTTTTTTCTTGCTCTCCAAATGACGAAGTAAAAGACAGAGATTTCTCATCGTTAATTTCTTTGACCTGTCCGAGGAAGGAAGGAAGAGAAGAGCAACAGTTATTTCACAAGGTCCCCCGCAGAAGGGGGGCACCAAGGGTCACTTCCTCTCAATCTGTCCCCTCCAAAGGAGAGCAGTTCGGCTGTGTCAATGCCACGGTCCCTTTGTGGAGGATAGGCAGCCGGAGGTCATCCCCTGCCCCAGCCCTGCTCTCGCTGCGGACGCACACACTCTCCTGCGCGCTCGCTTTCTCTCGCACGTGGGGGGCAGGGGAGATTAGTTCTTTTTTCCTCTCTCCGCTTTGTATAGAGGGAACTCACAAGTCACTACCTGGGCCCCTTTCGGAAAGAGACAATAACAAAAGGGCAGTTCCTAGGGGTTTTTTTCTGAGGATTTTTCAGACTCCTGCGGCACAGCAGAATTAGCTGAGCAAAGCCTTAAAATCCAAATAAAAGTGAAATGCTGAAGTCTAGGTTTTGAGCCACTTGGAGGTTTTGGTGACACTGCCCAGCACAGCTGCAAATCCATGGCAAAATTTCTACTGACCTCTGGGTACACACCAGTCGTAAATTTGGGGAAAACACTAAGCTCCTGTGAAGCACTGTAAGAAAGCAAGGATCATGTGAAACACACTGGAAAATTCAGGTTCTGTGTTACCAGACAGGAAACAATAAATAAAAACACCTACCCTGCTTGTTGTTGGTGTTTGAACTGTTGCAGGTAACTCCTTTAGGGCCTGATCTGAATCCTCTGAAATAATGCAAGTGTTCTGGCTGAATTTCATGTGCTTCCATCTCTACATTAGCCTCCGGGAAGACCTTTAAGGAGCTAATGTAGAATTAAGAGTTCTTGTCAAGAGCTACCTTTTCACAAATGGGCTTCTGATTCTTTCAAGTCTTGGGGCCAGATTTTGTTCAGAGAGAGGGGGTTGCAGTTCCCATTGAAGTCAATAAGCTAGTCTTTGCCACCTCCAAAGCAGAGCCAAGGGAAATAAGCATTGTGTAGCTGCTGACCTTGGAAAAAGAATTTGGCCCTAAGATTAAAGTAGAAAATACACTTTTACATTGTTAAGGCATCCTACAATTTCAGCTTTCACTATTTTAAATGACAGGCACAGCAAGCTGCTCAGAAAAGACACGTAGACTTTCTACGTACTCATAAGACTGGCTGAATAGAGAAACTAATTTGGCAGCATAAATTAACGTGTACCCAGAACTTCCACGTGAACTCCTTAACAAGATTCAAAGCTCCTTTTGACACACTCCAAGACCACTTACGGGAGAACACGTTGTAGTCAAGACTTCTTTCTTTTCTCCTCCTCCCCACTTCCTCTGCAAAGTCAGAATGACTTCTCTTAAAGCAGATGTTGACCCCTGGTACTGTGATTACTGTCTGCACATTTCAGCGCACTGATATGATTCAGGACTTTCCCATCCAGCTCTTGAGATAACACATTGTTTCTACAGAAGCTATAGCACTTAAATGGGGAACAACATAAGTTTTTATGCCCTAGGTGAAATACATCTCTATGATGCTGTGAGGCTTGGGTGGTATGTGGCTACAAAAGGCTTTGAGATCCCCGTGTAAGTGTGTAATATTGTTATTCTACAGCACCTCACCACCGTGGAGTTTAGGACTGATGCCGTTCATCAGTGCTTCAGATGACCCCCCCCTTACAAATGAAGGATTTAGCCTTTGCAAATAGAAGAGACATACTATTCTACATACTGGGTTGCACACAGGCGGGATGCTGGTCCTCTGGACAGCACTGAGCCTTTCTGCCCAAGCCCCGAGCCATTCAAGGATGTGAGGGGCAACAGCGTCTGCTCTCCTGCACAGACTCTCTTGACTCATTTGAGTGTGAGCTCCTAATTCCACCTGTGCCCGTGGATCCGTGGCTCTGCCTTGGAGCGTTCCACACTTCAAACTGAGCATGCGAGGATTCTTTGTTAATTGTGATGATTTTGTTATTGCCACACAGTGCTGCTTGTTAAGAAGGACACAATGAATTTCAGTCATTATAGTATCCTTTCCCCTCCCTCCCCAAATGCAAACTACAAATCCACTTAAAAAGTGGAGATCTTTTGACTTCTAACAGAAACTTTTATCCGCATAAGAGGATAAGAAATTCATTAGCTTAAGTTTTGTGATTGTAACAGCTCATTAGAGAGCACTGTGCCTTTCAGAGTGAGCATGCCTCCAGCCCTACGTGGAATCTGTCAAAGTTAAGGATAAAGGTATGGGACAACTTAACCATCTCAGAAGACAATTTCTTATTTTTAACTATGCAGACCACAGGGTTCATTAAATGATTTTAATGAACAGTCATAGGCCTGATGTTCAAATCTTCATTTGTATCTAACTGCAAGCAAAATATGAAATTGCTAAATTGATCTTTCTTGCCAAGAAAAAAATAATACAATTTTTAATTTATGGTCAATAATTATGTTTTCAGATTCTTTTTGACTAATTGTTGTTGTTTTGGATTTTTTAAAGGTAAAATAAACATTTTGATTTCAGGTTTAACTAACTGCTGCATAATACTGCTGTAAAAATCTTAACATGGCTTCTCTTCAGATAAGGGAAAAACTGCCCCTTCTAAACAGAAAACATAGTAATTAGTCCTACTAATTTGTTGAAAGAAATGAATGATAAAGCATAGTTCTCAGCCATTTGTCATATCAAGAAAGTTAGTGATACGGTATTTTTTCATCTGTGGAATCTCAGAAGGCATGGCCTGGACAAAGCAGGATGTTTGCAACATTTTATAAAATATATGAGGGGAGATTGGAATGTATTTTTCAATCTTCTGCTGGCAGCCTTCACGGCTTTAGTCAATTTATGCATCATCTGTTAAAGTTCAATATGGGGCACTGGGTCCCAAAATGTACTTTGAAGCATCCATAGCAAATCTTCTAATCTCCGCTTTCACTATCTGAGTAACATATGCATTAGAGTGGAATTTGGGATCGGCTTTTAGGTTGAGGGGTGAAATGCTTACTTAGATAACCTACAGTATCTTTGCTTCAAGTGTAATGTTCAGGTTCGGATAAATGATTGCTTTTCATTTTCCCCAAAGATAAATGATAAAAGATAGTTTTATACTAGGATTTATAGACCTCTGTACCCACATATACATGGGCATCAAGTATGTCTTTTAAAATGTACATTAAATACAAATATTGCAAAAGTCACTATTTCCTTATGCCATTCTGAGAAAAACTATACTGTTTTACAGAACATGATGGTTGCAGTAAGCCACCATCATGTGCCTTTAGTTATCAACCAGCTTTTCTGGCTTCACTATTCTTATTTAATCTAAACAAAGCTCAAACCTTTCCTCCCCCCTCAAAGAAAGGAAATTACACATTTTTGTGCTTGTAGCAGTACTATGACTTTACAAGATTTAACAAAACTTCACAAAAGAATTATATGCGGGAAAGCTCAACACTTTCTGCACTGGTCTCCAAGTAGAGCTACTACTACAGATTTTTTGGTTGTTTTCACAACTATTCTGTTTCCACACTTCCTGCATTTTTGCTTTGTTCTCCCGTATGTCATTTGAGAACAATGACCGTGTCGTATGAGGCAAGACAAGCTATTGGCATGGAAGGGCAAAGTCACAAAACAGGATTTATTGTTGTAGGATGCAACTGAGGAAAAAAAACCACCAGTTTTTTAAGCCAATTCTTTCAAAAGTAATCTCTCAGTTATAGAGTATTGCAGTGAGTTGTAGCTGAGTACTTCTGCTTCGTAAAGACAAACAGAATACAAAATCATGGTTTTTTTCTAATCACACAGCTACTTGCAGTTGAAAGTCTTTATTTGGAAAAAAAAAAGATTTACTTAGATTTTGTGCTAGGCAGGTACAAGGCATTTTTTCTCAGAAACATCCCCCTCAAGGTACAAGTGTTTTGAAATACATAGGCCTGTCTGCCGCAAAAAATAAATCAATCATTTTTCCACTTCCTACTGATCAACCCCCCTTCCCCCGCCTCTTTTAGCGTCAACACACACTGCTAAGGTTTGGCTGGACAGACTTTTAAAATTAACCTAATCCCCACAAAACAAATTCCGCCGCCGGCCCGCTCTCCCGCCGCCGGACCAGCCGTTAACGGCACCTCCTCGCGCAGGCTCCCGGCCGCCTGCGCGCCGGGCAACGCTGCCGGCGCCTCGGTCTCTACCGCCCCGCCGGATTGGCTAAGCGGCGTCAGAAAGACGGCTGCCGATTGGCTGGGGCCGGCTGCTGTTGCCATGACTCTGTTGCTAGGGCCTCGGCCGTCTCCAGGCCCTGCAGGAAACATGTAATGAATTATGGATGGTTGATTTTCTCAAAGAGGCCTGATCTGTAATGCAGATGAGATGCAAGGCCCCCCTTTTCTTCTGGGTTCTTAAAAAAAAAATATTAAAAAAATAAAAAAAGAAAAAAATCTGAGGTTTAAATCAGAATCTGGCATTTGCATCGTCCCCAGTCACAGCAGTGACTCCTGAATACTGATGTTAATTCTTATGCAAAGACAGGGCCAGAGGTCACTATCTGTTATTTGTTCAGGAAAAGCTTGTAGGATTTTCACTGAACTCTGTGACCCGTTGGGGTATTATTTTTCCCCCCCTGTTTGGTTCAGAGGCAAAATAGGATGCAAGCACCAGAGGTGGTATTTTCTAACAGTTGGAAGGGAAATTGTCCCCTTGGAGCACGATGGAGCGGGAGGAATCCAGCAGCTAGGCTGGCCAGACCACTGGCTTTTCTCACCTCGTAAAAGCTGTCTTTGCCCAAACATGACCTAAGACCTTCTGTTGGCTTAGTTCGTGCAGCTCGGGCCTTCGTTAATGGTTTCCATAGCCTTTGGCTGAAGAGAGGTTCCCTGTGAGTGCCACATCTATAACATGCCGGCTTCACCCAAGTGCAAAACTGGATGTTGTTACCCACAGATAACTCCCCACATGAACAAAGCCTCTGATGCTTCATACCTGAATAAACAGGCTGCTACAATTCATTTAATTTCCCTAATCTTCATCTATTAAGAAGTACGGTGGATGTTATGCTACAGAAATTATAATATTTTCTTATACCTAATGAATACTGATGTCAGAAGAGACACATCTCTTGTGCTCATGCAGAGTTTAGTTTTGTGGGTTTTTTTTCATACTGGTGAAAAATTATTTCAATCCTTTCTGCATCAAGCCTCTGTGGAAAAATATGAATTGAAAAATTATTAATTTTTGAGAAAATAATGAGCCCGATCCTTATTTTGAGTCAGATTGTGTAATTTGGCCAGACTCAGTCAAGTGTGGGCATCCTCATCTGTCCAAATATTGACCTCGGTGGAAGTCTCTTGGTAGCTTGAAGGTTCATGACTGATGTGAGGGAAGAGGCAGCCCCGCTCCTCCTCAAAGCCCTTTTTTTAAGGCACTGCATACTAAGCGATTTACTCAGCAAGGAAGTGACTGAGCAATTAGATTAATTTCTACAGATTTTGTATTGTGTAATTTATGCTTTTTACACCTCAAATCCTGACTGGTTCATGGCTCTTCCTCAGGAAGAAGTAAATGACTTAAGCAAGAGCTCTGAGATGAAGATGAAATATATCTGACCCTCCTGTGATTCAGAGTAGAATGATACTTTATTTCTAGGATTATTAACCAAAATGTTCTGTTGTGTAAAAACCAATGAGCACTGGAAAAAAAAATAAAAATCAGAAAGTCTGTGAAACACTGCATCCAGGAGTAGAAAACACTTACGCTCAACTCTGGCCATCAGGCAGTCTCTAAGACCTTCAGCTGCAATGGCCCTTATGTTTTATTATTTTCTATTATTAAAATGTTTTCTATTGAAGAAAATGGTTAAGGTGAAACTGTATTGCCTATCCCACCCATTCCTGACAGAGCATTCATCAAACTCCATTAAAAAAAATATCCAGGCTATAGATGTATCATTAGCGACCCAATGATGCTTAAAGCTCAGAAATGTCTGGGATGCAGTTTGCTGAAAACACAGTATTAACATTTGTGTATATGGATGTGTTAAATTTGTTGGTTTTGTGACAGTGGTTCTGTGCAACATACATTAAAACGAAAAATATGTCAACAGTTTGTACTTGCAGGAAATGTAGGTCATGTTTTTTGAACCAAATAATTGTGTTTTAAACTTTTCATTTAGTGATCTTTATTTTTGTATATAGTACTCTATGCCTAACCCATTGGAAGACAATTATTCCCACACCTATATAAATACAGCATGCACCATGAGATTTGGAATAGCTTAAATAGTCAGCAAAGAGCCAGAAAATGACTTCTTCAGCACATATGCAATTTAAACAAATACATATTTCCAGTGCTATAAATGGCCTTAGTATCTCTTCATGCTTCTATTGAGGAGGCACAAGAAATTCAACCAGCAGCAGCCAAGCTCTTTCTGTAGCTATGCTGTCAGCTTGTGGAAAAGTCTTAGTAGAGCTGGGCATCGTAACGATGTCTGCAGCATAGCTTTTGCCTTCATGCATCGGTCCTAACTTCACTAAAAGAGTGCTTGAACCTGCAGGGCAGAGAGACCTCGACTCCAGTGAGCCTTGCGTCTCCCCCAGGACATTTTGTAGGCAGCTCCTCAGGAGGAACCTTGCTGGGTTTTCCTGATTAAGATTTTATAATTCCCTTTGCTGTGTTTGTGTGCTGAGGGGCGAAGAAGGGGCTGGAGGCCTTTATGGTATGGACCTAACAACCTGACTCAAATGGATACAATACATACTGGACAACAGTTCAAGTGTGAGAAGGTCTGGAGTCATCAACAGGGAGAAAAATGATGCAGGAAGCTTTCACAAAAGAAGTAGTTCTTAAGGAAAGAGCTGAATGAGGAAAGGGAACTTTTTGGTGAAGATGAGTGGGAGGTTGGTATGTGGCCAGGGTGGAGCAGGAGCAATCTTCAGAAAGTAGGAGTGGTTATGAGAAAGGAAGGAGAGGAAGTAAATGGTATTTTTTTTTTTTCTTTGTATCTGTAGCATCTGATTGAAAAAAAAATCAAATCTATTTCCACGGAAAATATGAAAGTTATTTTTTTTCCCCCCAAATTTTCAATGTTATTGTTTCAATAGAAGTTTCTTTCTTTTAGAAACTAAAGGGCTTCTTTCAATTTACTTATAAAGAATGAAAACTTTCTAAGGCTTCTTTTGTATTAAGGATTGTATAAACAAAAAAGCTTTGCATTTTTAACAATAATAGTTTTAAAATAGTGCTTTAGCACAAACATATTCTTCACAAAGATCCTTCTATAATTTAAAATATTTTCTGCTGAAGTAATTTCAACCGGTTTATGCTATCAGTAATCTTCATAGAGTTTACATTAATCCACAAACATTGTATAGTGTGATGAAGCTGATGAGAATCAACAAAGGATAAAGTAGAGTATGGCAGCCCAGATAAAGAAACCCACTGTTTAATGCCAGCTGCTCAGGAAATGTCAAAAGTAAAGTGAGTTTCAGGTCAAGGGCACTGGGAACACTGTTAGCAAACCCTAAGACAGGCAGCTCATGTTATTTGTATGAACAAGGATATGGTGAGTCCTTTTTAATCTGTCCCTGGGCCTTCTTCTAGCTTCCCAGACATGAATCCTTCCCATTTGGGCTTACCTCTGTGAGATTGCTGGGGGTTTTTGAAACATGCTGTCTTTGGCCTTTCTAATGTTCCCCATCAGGTTCGCTAAAGGCCAGGATTTCAGTGAAAATCCTGCTCTTAGGAGACATGTGGGCTCAGTGCCAGGCCTTGAAAGTGCAGAAAATAGTGGGCAACTGCTCTTTTTTTAACTTTCCATGACAGCAAGTATCTTTCTTCACCCCTTGTTTTTTTACCACAGCATTTAATAGTACCTGTGTCAAGCCCATTTCCATCTTGCACACCTTTGCCTTCAAGCACTTTGGTGTGCTATTCTGGAGCAGTTAGATGGTAGGTGGTGAGTGTACCTTGTTTATCACCGGTTGAGGGAGTTGTACCTCTTGGTTCAGTACTAAATAAGCAGGTGAAACTTCTGAAGAAATAGGACCAGGGTGTGGGCAGGTTAATAGCTTGATGAACCTTTCTATAGGTAGCCCTTTCATGGAGGATGGGACACTATTTCATGTGACTAGGAAGCAGAGGATATCGTTTAGGGGAACTATCATGATACATGCTGATACTACTTGACAAAATGTCCCCATCAAGGTGCTGCAAAATTAGAAGAGTGTTGACATCCACTCTGGAATGAACAGCAAAGCAGCTTGGCCCTGTAACTTCAGAGCCATAATAGGCACTTTCTGTACCTGAATGTAGATGTGCACCAAGTCTGCTGTGAAATACAAGGAATTTTGCAGTGATTATTCAGAAATTTGCAGGTTAACAGCATGGTTTGACTCTGTTGTTGATGTTTTTACCATCTCTTTGAATTTTCAGGGATCCCCTAAATACATATTTAGTCCTTGAATGCTATGTTTTGTACCAGAGGAAAAATCCTAATATAACACTGCACAATGTACTTCCTAACATGCATGCTGTTAACATGCTGTGGGATATGGCTTATACATTTTTAAGATACAGGAAACAAACTTCCTCAGTACAAAATCTGTAAGGTCAGCCAGGGCATTGGCCAAACTGATGAGGCCTACTCATTTAAAAATTGTCATAATATACAAGTATGTTGTCATATTTGTATTGTTTGGATATCCCAATGGATATTGGGAGATATAGATTGGGAAGAGAGACCTGAATGACTCAGGCCCTGCTGGTGCCACAGAAGTTTTTGGTTATTAGAGCAAGGCAGTGTTTCTGATTTGGTCCTGTTTGCAAAGTAATTGTCCTGTGTGTTGGCAACAGAATGAAGAAAGAACAGCCAATATGATGCCGTCTATTATGGATCCAAACCTTCCTCTTCACAGTGATGGGATTTATCTCATCATATGTGTCCTGGTTTCAGCTGGGATAGTTAATTGTCTTCCTAGTAGCTGGTATAGTGCTATGTTTTGGGTTCAATATGAGAAGAATGTTGGTCACACACTGATGTTTTCAGTTGTTGCTAAGCAGTGTTTAGACTAAGGCAAGGATTTTTCAGCTTCTCATGTCTAGCCAGCAAGAAGGCTGGAGGGACACAAGAAGTTGGGAGGGGACACAGCCAGGGCAGCTGACCCAAACTGGCCAAAGGAATATTCCACACCTTGTGACGTCATGCCCAGTATATAAACTGGGGGGAGTGGGGCTGGGAGGAATTGCCGCTCGAGAACTAACTGAGCATTGGTCGGCAGGTGGTGAGCAATTGCATTGTGCATCACTTGTATATACCAATCCTTTTATTATTGTCATTTTACTATTGTTATTATTATCATTATTAGTTTCCTCTTTTCTATTAAACTGTTCTTATCTCAACCCACGAATTTTACTTTTTTTTTTTCCGATCCTCTCCCTCATCCCGCTGGGTTGGGGGGGAGTGAGTGGGCAGCTGCGTGGTGCTTAGTTGCCGGCTGGGGGTAAACCACGGCAATATGTTAGACCTTTAGAGAAGAGACATCTATAGCAGATCTAGTAGGCCCAGGCATTGGAGATAAACAGGCCCCTTTGCATATAATTCAATTGATCTATTTAGTTCTGTCTTCCTTAGGTTGAGACAAAGCCATGTCCTGGAAGTATGTGTGTTGGGATCACAAGGCCCAAAACAATATGCTGTCACAGCGGGCTGTGGTGACCCTGGCTCTTCAGGAAACTCACTTTATATCTCCTTCAAAAGAGTTCTCTACAGGACAACCAGGCAATCAGGTGCAGTCAGCCTGGGTTTATGAAAGGCAGGTCCTGTTTGACTAACCTGATCTTCTTCTGTGACAAGGTGACCTGCTTAGTGGATGAGGGAAAAGCTGTGGATGTTGTCTACCTAGACTTTAGTAAAGCCTTTGACACCATTTTTCCACAGCATTCCCCTGGAGAAACTGGCTGCTCATGCCTTGGATGGGCGTACGCTTCGCTGGGTAAAAAACTGGCTGGATGGCCAAGCCTGAAGAGTTGTGGTGAACGGAGTTAAATCCAGTTGGCGGCTGGTCACAAGTGGTGTTCCCTGGGGCTCAGTGTTGGGGCCAGTTCTGTTTAATATCTTTATCAATGATCTGGACGATGGGATCGGGTGCACCCTCAGTAAGTTTGCAGATGACACCAAGTTGGGCAGGAGTGTTGATCTGCTTGAGGGTAGGAAGGCTCTACAGAGGGATCTGGACAGGCTGGATCGATGGGCTGAGGCTAACTGTATGAGGTTCAACAAAGCTAAATGCTGGGTCCTGCACTTGGGTCACAACAACCCCATACAATGCTACAGGCTTGTGGAAGATTGGCTGGAAAGCTGCCTGGTGGAAAAGGCCCTGGGGGTGTTTGTCAACAGCCAACTGAATATGAGCCCGCAGTGTGCTCAGGTGGCCGAGAAGGCCAACGGCATCCTGGTTTGTATCAGAAATAGTGTGGCCAGCAGGAGCAGGGAGGTGATTGTTCCCCTGTACTCGGCACTGGTGAGGCTGCACCTTGAGTCCTGTGTTCAGTTTTGGGCCCCTCACTACAGGAAAGACACTGAGGTGCTGGAGCAACGGAGCTGTTGAAGGGTCTAGAGCACAAGCATTATGAGGAGCAGCTGAAGGAACTGGGGTTGTTTAGCCTGGAAAAGGAGGCTGAGGGGAGACCTTATCACTCTCTACAGCTACCTGAAAGGAGGTTGTAGTGAGGTGGGTATTGGTCTCTTCTATCAAGTAACTAGTGATAGGACAAGAGGAAATGCCCTTAAGTTGCGACAGGGGAGGTTTAGATTGGATATTAGGAAAAAATTTCTTCACTGGAAGGGTTGTCAAGCATTAGAACAGGCTGCCTGGGGAAGTGGTGGAGTCACCATCCCTGGAGGTATTTAAAAGACGTGTAGATGTGGCGCTTAAGGACATCCTTGAGTGGTGGACTTGGCAGTGTTAGGTTAGCGGTTGGACTCGATGATCTTAAAGGTCCTTTCCAACCTAAAGGATTCTGTGATTCTATCAAATGTTTCAGACATGCTGGTCTTTGCTATCAGCCACACAATCCTCTTCCACACAATTTCTGAGCATGGAAAGAGCCTTTTTCTGAATGAGCCGAGAACAGTTACTCCAAAGCAACTGGTTACTGGCCTTCCCTTCCCACTCCTCATGCAGCAGCTGTTGGTAGGATCACTGCATGTGTAGCCACAGAAGTTGCTTTAAAAGCAGCTTGGTAGCTGCTTCAGCTGACTTGGGAAGCTGAAGCCAGCCGGCAGTGAGATCTCTAATACATCTCCAGAAACCACTGTATTTGCAGTAATTACCATAGTGACACAACACACTGTTTTGCCCATGTTCTGTGGTCAAATAGAATTGGTCAAAAAGTTACCATTTATCCTAAATTGAGATAAAACAATGACATAAGAGGAATAATGGGACTTTGGATGTGGATCCCATATGGCATAATTCTACTGGATTACAAATAGCTTCTATTGTGTACGGCTTGGGAAGAAAAGGTACCATGATGGGTAGAATCTTTCTGGAGAAAGGACCATGACACCAGAATTATGGATATTTCATAAGGAGTAAGTGCCCATGTTGCAGGAACTTTGATACAGTAGCTGGTTGTGTGAATAAAAGTAACATAGATTATTAGCGTGTAATAGTTAACGTTACTCAGTTTATTTGCAAGCAAAAGCTCCAATTCCCCTTCAGCAAACCCTGTGTAATGTAGTGGGCTGCTGCATTGTGTATTGTTTGAGCTTTTCAAGAAGGTCTTGAACCTACAGCTATTAGCAAAGTTGGCATGTTTGAATCTGCCTATGTTAGCTTTGAATTTGTGGGAATTTTGTTGTCATTGGTATCAAAACTCATATTGTGACCAATGGAAATAACATTTGAGTCTTGATTTCTTAAGAGTAATTTCCTCTAAGGTGAGAAAGCACCATAAGATCATCTAGTTTGATCTCCTGTATAACACACTCTATTCAGTTTCACATGATTCATGTATATTTTCAGCATGATGATTTTAGTTAGATTAAAGAATTTATCTCTTCAGGGGTAACAGTTACATGCCACAGGCATAGAATGGAAAGAACAAGCTATAGTACCAAGTATGTGTGAGGGCCCAGCTATGATGGAGAGTTTATTAAATGGGACATGCCTAATTTACCACAATTAGTGAAAGAAATACCTTCTCCCATCTTTTAACTAATTTATTTCCAATTTGACCTGAGAAATTCTTTCCAATCTTAAATCTGCCAATCAATATGATTCTGTGCACATAAGCCAGAAATACAAATGTAGTATCTAGGAACATTTGTCTCTGTCTGTTCAGAACACATTGTTTGTTTGGTGCCTTCTTGTCAGTTATGGCAAGTCTGTAATTTTGAAAAAAAACCCCAACAATCCAACCCCCAAACCACTCAAATGGAAAATAAACAAAAAATCCCATCTCCAAACTCCCAGTCATCTCTGTCTGGGCAGTTGCACGTGAGAGGGAGAGGGAATCCTTCCTGCCCTGCCTTGTTATGAGGTTTTATTAAACCACGTCTTTTAGGAAGGTATGTGGTATTGCCTTGAAACCTCCAGCCAATAGTGAGACCCTCACCTTCACTGATAATCTTTTAGTGTTTAATTATCTTGTCTGCAAGAAAATTACATCTTGCTTCAAGGTTGAATTTGTCTAACTTCAACTTTCAGCCATTCAATCTTGTTCAAGCTTTTGTCAACAAGATTGAAAGCCCTTCATTAGGTATCTTTTCCACCAGGAAATACTATATAAACTGATAGAGTCATTCTATAACTTACCTGAAGTTCTGCTTCTAAAAAGCACTTCCCAACTCTTGCTTCCCCCACATCTCCCTGACAGACCTTCCTTTCTTCTATAAGCTGCGTGCAAGTGGTGAGGAAAGAGGAAGAAATTATCTAAGAAAGAAATAGGAGAGATTCAAAAGGACTTGCTTGATGATTGATCGCTGTTCATCTATTTGGAAGAGGCATTTTCTCTTGAAAAGCAAATCTCTGCTAAACATTCCCAGTCTACCCCCAAACAGGCTGTCAGCTCATTTCTGCAGTGCTGATACTAAATGTTTGCAGAGCAATCCTCTGTCCTGGACCACACCTGACATAAATCAGCCAACCTCCAGTGAGGTCAGTTCCTGCCAGTGGAGCTGTCGCTCTTTATATCATTTGAGGATGTAGAAAGTGCTTTCCAAAGAGGCATATGGATCTTAAGGAACACTCTGCTAAAGCAGTGATAACCTCTGGCATCCTGTATGGTGCTCTGTATCCTTAATTCTCCTACCTTCAGTAAAAATATAGGGCCCTCCAAACCTTGGGTGGTGTTGTGGTTTAACCCCAGCCAGCAACTAAACACCACGCAGCCGCTCACTCACCCCCCTCCATCCAGTGGGATGGGGGAGAAAATTGGGAAAAGAAGTAAAACTCGTGGGTTGAGATAAGAACGGTTTAACTGAACAGAAAAGAAGAAACTAATAATGATAATACTAATAAAATGACAACAGTAGTAATAAAAGGATTGGAATGTACAAATGATGCGCAGGGCAATTGCTCACCACCTGCCGACCAACACCCTGCTAGTCCCCGAGCAGCGATTCCCTGCCCCCCACTTCCCAGTTCCTAAACTAGATGGGACGTCCCATGGTATGGAATACACTGTTGGCCAGTTTGGGTCAGGTGCCCTGGCTGTGTCCTGTGCCAACTTCTTGTGCCCCTCCAGCTTTCTCGCTGGCTGGGGATGAGAAGCTGAAAAATCCCTGACTATAGTCTAAACACTACTGAGCAACAACTGAAAACATCAGCGTTATCAACATTCTTCACATACTGAACTCAAAACACAGCACTGGACCAGCTACTAGGAAGACAGTTAACTCTATCCCAGCTGAAACCAGGACAGGGGGGGAGTGGAGTCACAGTGAAATCATAGAAAACCCCAACCACTTAACTTAGCAAGTCCATATTAAACATAAAGAAACAGTAGAAATTTCACTACCAATCTTCTGTCGAGAAGTCTAGTTTCTCACCCTACTCATCCAGTTATTCGTATATTTAATTAGCACTTAACTTTTACATTATGAAAACATCAAGATAGACCTGCCAGTCTAGGACATCACTAGATTAGGATGAAAATGTAATGTTGTCCCCATCCCAGCAAGCTTGTGGGACTGTAACATAAGCTATTTATAGCTGACCAGATCAAAGCATTTAGTGTAGAAGGAACGAGAGATCCAAAATAAGAAGGTGAGTACAACTTCTCCCAAAAGAGGAACCATGATCAGAATTCAACATTTGATGGTGGTGTAGTTTCTGTGTGTACCCTACGGGGGTAAGTTCTGCAGCAGTGATTTATTTCAAATGTCTTCTTTTTTTTTTTCTCTCAGGATGAAACAAATGTTTTAAATTACAGCTATAGCATGGAAGAGAGAATTTAACTAAAGCACAAATATGAGTCATGAAAATGTTTGTGCCTTATATTCAGGGTAATAACTAAACACCTGCTAAATTACATTTAAAAAAAATTACCCAGTATTTCACAGTGGGTTTTATCCTTTTGTTTGTTATTTTCTCTCTTAAGCCTCACTCTCAATCTTTTATCTGCGTGGGAAGATTGTCTCAGCCATGCAGAGATCCCAAAACTCAGCAGAGCTTTGCATGTACTGATGCTCTGTCCATGCAGGGTTGATTACAGTACAAGGACTGAGGTTTGTGCAACAGGGACAGCACTTCTCAGAGCATTTAGGTGGAGTCCTGGAATAGCACTGGGTGCATCAACACAACATGAGAGAAGAGATCATTACCCAGAAAAAACCAGACTTTTTTTGAGAGCTTGTGCAACAGAAGTAAGAAATTAAAAGTGACTCATCCATGTTGATACTGTCTAACCTTTACTTTCCCACATGTTCCTGTTTTCTTCTGTTAGCACCTTTAGCATAGTAAAAGTGTCTTGCTGTGGAGGAGAATGCGGTAGATGGGCATTACCTCCCCTGAGATGTGGAGTGTGTATTCGGTTACTGAGCCTCTTGGGAACATGGTGGAGGGCTCATGCTCA
This sequence comes from Haliaeetus leucocephalus, assembly GCF_000737465.1. Classification (NCBI taxonomy): domain Eukaryota; kingdom Metazoa; phylum Chordata; class Aves; order Accipitriformes; family Accipitridae; genus Haliaeetus; species Haliaeetus leucocephalus. The sequence continues at coordinate 20,225,875 of NW_010972436.1, read as the reverse complement.
GTTGTCTGTTTTGCTTTTTATGTTTTCTTTAGTTGTTTTTCATTCTGGCACTGAGTGGGCAGACAAGACTCTTGAACAATCTGTAATTACATAGTGTCACAGTTGATGAGGTTACAAAGGAGTAAATATGTAGTTGGTATTAGAGAGGATATTTTTAACAATACTCACTCTACATCTAATAGAGTGCATCTGTGTCCTCTGTGGGCACTTTGCCTTAGATAATATAAAAGGAGAGCAATAGGGAAGAGAACAGCATAATTATATCTGCATAGTCTTCAGTGGAATCAGTTTCTGCAAATACACACTTGACATTTGAACTTTCATACCAGTGCTGCTCCTATTGATGCCAGTGGCATCTTTGCCCTTGAATAGCAATAGGATTGAATTCTGACTGTTGAATCTCTTATGACAAGAGAGGTGGAAGTTTCCCAGCATGATCTGATTGCCGTAGTCAGAGAAGAGTTTTATTAGACCATCGTGTCAGTAATTCTTGACCTGGGGTCATGACTGTGTCTCAGGAAGGCACAACAACGCTCCCTTCTTTTTGGCTCACAAAGAGAGAACAACAATCTGATATATTTTTCTGTTGTAACATGGGTCACAGTGCAGAACAGAATAAAATAGTTTCATCAGCTTGCCTCTGCTAAGTTGTTACCTGCTGTGTTTCCACTTCTGCTAGCCATATTTTGGCATCTTGGTGATACAGAACAGCCTGCTCTGGAGAGTACCACATGTCTAAAGTCATGAAATCATACTGTATTTATATGAATCAGAGCTGAGGGAAATAACCTTTTAAAGAGTCAAGGGCCAATTTTATTTTATGATGGCAATGTGAAAAGATTTGTTTAAAAAGCTGTTGCGTATTGATGCTTGATGTTCCTTGGCTGAAGCAGTTACTAGACACGCTCTTGGTCATCTTTATTAATTATTTTTACTCCAACAGCACCTATGAATTCGTGTATCTTGTCCAAACATATAGAGTGACATTACTTGAAAGTCCATCATTTCCAGCTTTCAGGGCAGGTGTGGGAACAAGACTGACTTCTATGAAACAGTGCCAGTTCACTGCCGCTGTTGCTCTTCTTGTGCAACCTGTTGGGACAACCTTGTGCAGGCTGTAGGGAACATCCCCCACCTCTCAGCTTCAATATTCAAGGTATTGCAAGCATACTGATCTTTGGCAATGACATACCTCCCCCTACACATTACAATGAAATGGCAGGACTCCCCTGTGTATGGGGATATTATTCCCTGGCTTATAGAACAGCAGTAAAGGAAAAAGCACTTTTAAAAATACCTTTAGGAAAATAAGACAAAAATCAAGAAAAGGCAACAGTACACTCCGTTTGCCAAAACCTGGACAGAAGCGCAGACTTGCACTGTTTTCTAGAGTCATTTGCTGAATTCCTGAAGAAATAACTAATAATTTGTTTTTGTTTTCCTTGCCTTGCTCTCTTTCTTCCTCAAATCCCGATGGCTGTCAGCATCTGACAATAGCACCTACACAATACAGCAGGAATGATCAAGAAGTAAGGGGAGTGATTAGATGATCTGCTTCTTGAGCAGCTGCTAAGAGCCATCTTCTGTATGAATGAGAGAAGTCAGATGCAGTGTAGGAGAAATCCAGCAGAGCTTGCTTGCTTTTTTCCCTCTCTTCCCTCTAGCCACAGGAGTGGAGCGAAGCAATCTCAATCCCCTGGGCCTGTTGTGGAGTGGAGGGATTATCCCTTCCGCCAGCATGAAAGGTTATTTGTGACTTCTTTTTGTCTGCCGTTTGCTCTATTTCCCCTGTCTTGAGGTTTTTCCTTCTCTCATCAGAACAGTTTTTGCAGCAAGGTGTGCAGGACACAGCAGAGCCAGGCCTGCCTTCATCTAAAAGGCAGAAAGAAAACAGTCCTTTTCCCTTTGGCTTTAGCATATTTTGTGGGATCTCTGCCTGACCTGCACCATTGTCTTTCTCTGCCTCTGCTCCTCCTTTGGTCTGCCCGCTCAAACGTTCCACTTGCTACTCTTCCCCCCCCCTTGTCATGTAAAACCTCAATGTCCAGGTAATGAATGCCATCTCACCTCTTTCTCTTTACTCATATTTCTGTGAGGTGAATGAACCCACTGACAACAGAAGGAGGAGATAAGAAATCCCCCCACAGAAATATCACAGATACTTAAAATAGTTTGGAGCAAAAATCCCTGCAGGTTTATTGAACACCCCCCACCCCTCCCCACCCCCCCAGCCTCGACACACACAGATTTATTTATCTGCTTTACTGCATTTTGCTTACGTCAAGAGCTGGATTGCTCCTGTACAGCCCCCTCGCCAGGCAGATAATTGCTACATATTCTTTTGTATTGCTGCCACCACCTCCACCATCGGGCGCTTTCTCAAACAATCGCCTGCGCAGCCTCAGAGCAATCCATCTCTCTGCAGACAGTAGGATAACAGTGCTTTGATATTAGGGGTCTCCCAGGAGCAGGTGAGAGTCTTGCCTCTTTTCTTGAAAATCAAATGAAGTAAATACTGTGCATTTCTCCTTCCTTTTCCAGATCATTAGCAAAGATGTTAAATAAAACCAGGCTAGCTTTCTGACAGCTCCAGCCTCTTCTCGATGGTATCTCGTTGGCCGTCACTTCCATGCAGACACACCGACCTGATGCAGTGTCATTTATCATTACCTTTTGTTTACAGCCACTCAGCCAGTTGTCACTCTGTGTGACAATGCTCGTATTCAAGCCAATATGAATTTATTTTTTCAAGAAAGACTTTCTGAGAGTAAAGCTTATGCCTTACTAAGGATCCAGCTATACTGCGTTACTGGGAAGACCTTTTCCTTCACCGTCACCCATTATATTTTTGATTAAACAAATCATAACATAGCCTGGCCTTTCTGTTCTTGTTATTTACTGCTCAGGGTTTATTCCACATGCTCATGCTTATCTTTTCAGCTGGATATTCATTAAATTCTATTGCTATGCATTTAGGCAATAACAATTTTTAGTCTTTCTTTGATTTCCTCCACCTGTCTCCAGCTCCTGAAGGCTGGTTTCCTACTCAGCTCCCCGAACACGGGACTGTCAGACTCCATTGCCTGCAGGCAGCTGGAGATCCCAGCAGTGCCAGGACTAATCATGGACCCCAATTTTTGTCCTAGGAGAAGGATGCCTCTGACAAACATGACATCAGTATGTGTGAGGCATGAGATAAACAGCTTTTTGTAGGTCATGGTAGCTACAGCAGTGGATCTTGGTTTTGAGCTTCTTCCTTTTCTGCCCTTCCCTTTTCCCTCGCTGCTCAGTGAAGGTGGGAGGAGAAGAGCCAGATGCAGGGGCAGCATCCCAGTGAGAGCTGGGCCACATCTGGTTATCCCTCCCCGCCCTGCACACTGGTGTGGCAGCGTGCAGGTAACAGCCTCTTTGCCAGGGCCCTGGATGGAGGCAGGGGGATGTGCTCACCCGCTGGATTTGCCGAGTTGTCTTCTGGATGAAGGCAAAGCAGGATGGAGAAAACATGCAGGGACTTGTTGGCTGTGATGCCTGTCAGAAGCACGTTCAGCAAAATAGTTTGCTATGCTGTGGACAAGTAACAACTCTCCTTTCACTTTTTTCCTATCGTTAATACATTCATTGCCAAAATAAATATTTCATTTTCCAGTATTAATGCAGCCCAGGTACCATTTATTACATGCGTATTCCCTCCCCTATTGTGTCCTACCCCAACAGCACAAAATATATAATTGCACGAGACTGGGGGAGTAGGGATATATCTTAAACTTCTTCCAATCTGTCTGCAACTTCAGAATTGCAGCAGGAACCAGATGCAGGGCCCAAAAGACAGAACTGGATGAACTATTTTATGTAAAATTTCCAGTGAACCAGGAAGATTCCATGATACTAAATATTTATTTCAAACCAGATTTTATCTTTTTTCTAATTTTATAGGAAGTATGCTTCTTTTTAATAATGTCGGGGGTTTTATTCTATTTTTTTATTGGAAAGTACATTTCAGGTAGAGATGACATGAAAATTTATTTTAAAAAAATTTAAATTCTTAACATCAAAAGGAAAATAAATTATTTTGCTACATGAAGGATTTTGTTTTACCTCATACAAGGATTTAAAAAATATTTCTCTGTTTGCTGATAACTAACAAACCAGTCTGGAATAAGGCACAGTTATTTCAATGACATTTTTCCAGAGCTACTAGTGAGATAAAAATCCAGTATCTATAAAGCTCAGAGTAGACAGTCTAAGTCATGAATGTTATGTTGAAAGCATCTTATGATCTTTAGGTGGTAGATGCTGTGCACTTATATATATATATATATATGTATATCTGTACGCCTGTGTGTTTATATATACACATATATGAATGTGTGAGTGTGTATCCGTAAACAACAAGTACATTATGCCATAGCAGTTTTGCCCTCAAATATAGTAGCTCAGTATAGCTTATAGAGGCATGCAGTCTGCGTTATTACAGATATTATTTCTTTACGGCTTTGGACCCAGTCCAAGATTTAAGCACATACTTATGTTTGAGTATATCAGTAATTGCACTAAATTTTGCTTGAAAGTTTTCCTTAAGTCTTTCCCAAAAGTCTTCCATGAATATACGGTGTGGGATTTTGTTACTAACCCTTTTAATAGTCCCCAATATCCCTCATTTTCTTCTGTTTTGGAAACCACTATGACGTGATATGTATGTATGCAATTTAGGCTTGTGTGCTCTATGTGCTAAGCATTTGGATCCCAGCTTTTCTTTGGTTCCCTCAAAGAGGGCCACTTCTAAGAGCAGACATAATAAGCAGGGCTGTAGCATGCTGTATAAGAGTCACGGTCCAGATGCCTTGGAGAGCAGATCTGGCACTGCTGCCGACAGCGTATAAGGTGTTAAGGGCAGTAGCTGGTATTTGGGGTAAGAAAGACACAGCTCTTGGAGAAGGTGCGCTTGCTGCCATCCCTGGCAACATCAGGATTGGTAATTTCAGCTCCAAGCCTTCTGTGGTGGGCATGGATCCGGCAACCTGGCCCTGATCCTTCATCTTCAAGGCCAAAGCTCAGTTTTGCCTGCCCCCTACGTCAGATTGAGCCGCCTTTGCCTTTATATATGGATAGTGTGTGTCGAGTAAGAGGTGCAGCAAGACCAGCACAACCTGCTCGGCGGTGCTTAACATGAGCGCTCCATCGGGGCGCAGGTGCCACCTCGTTCTGTAGGTGACTGAAAAGCAAGTGGAAACAAGCAGATCAGCCTTTGGCTGCACAGAGCTATAGATCAGGTCCCCAGTGCCCAGCTCCCCACTGATGGACAGAAACACATTGTGGAGGCAGTGTAGCATAGCTTGTTTAATGCTGCATTATGTTAATGCGTACCGGAGAGCCATTAACATGGGAATCTTAGATTTAAAATATAACGAACCACACAATTCAATGTTTTGTAGCAGTGCGTACTCTGGAGTCATAAGCACATAATTTTTTTGATCAAGTTTCAGCCCAAAGCAAATTTTCTCAGCTAAGTAGCTCTCTAATCTATCTATCCACAAATATATATATTTGGTTTTAATAAAATTTGTTAATATTTACCAGACACATAATGGCACTGTTATTTTTACCCAGGGTGCATGCTTTACCTATTAAATGTTATACAACCTTTCTAAAACCAAATTAAGCAAAAACATTAGCATCAAACCATTGAATGCAAGCGCTATTTAAAAAATGTAGATGTTTTCAAACACTAGAGTGAATGGAAAAATATTGCTGCCTTGACTGTCAGATTACATTTCTTTTGTATTGAAGCTAAGTGGGTTAAATTAAGTGATTAATTAACTATGCATCTGCACAATTAGGTGGGCATTTTTATTCCATTTAACTTATATATTCATTTCGAGCTTGGGAAGAAAGGAACCATAACAAGACAAAGGGAAGAACGTCTACCAGAGTTAGACATTCCCAATAGCACTATTGTAGTATTTATTTTACTATCATTTCCATTGTAGCATTGTTAATTCATTGGGTTTATAACTCAGGCATGAAAATTTGCTCCATGGTGAAATATCTCAGTTAGAGGAAGTTTTGCTGGATTTTATTTACTGTTGTTTTTAAACTAGAAAATCTGTAACAACGTCTAACAAAAATAACCGCCTTCATTGCAGGTTTTCTGAGTTTCTTCTTGTCATGAGCTGACTTGGCCCAGTCTGTCATTGAGGTGCCAAAACCAGTTCCTGAGCTGCTACCTGGACTTTTGTCTGCAGTGTGTATGAGGGTGAGTAAAGGTGGGTGCTGCTTTGCAGCTAAGGAGCTGCTCAGATGCCCAAGCCAGTCTGGGGCAAAAGCAGCAATCACAAGTTCGGTTTCTGCAATCCCCCTTCCAAAGTGCATGTGGATGTACATGAACCTAATGTTCAGTGGAAGAAGAGCACCCATGGCTTCTCCTCTCGGGGTAGAATTGCCCCCCCATAACCGCAGCTGGGTGCAGTCTTGTGCTGGATTTCTCGTCAAATTCCCCCCGCACGGTGAAAATAGAAGTGCTTTTCAGCACTGCTGTTCGCCAAACCTCCTTTCTGAGATGGGTTTTATCTTGGTCCCTGCCAGAATCCTGGTCACTGGCGGGTACAAATGCTGTAAATGGACTAATGTGGGCCCAGCAAGAGCTGGGCCTACTGCTTTGAGCTGCGCCTTTGAAAATAATGAGCTGGATTGTCAGAGCCCTTGGTCAGCAAGGCGAGAGAATGAGAACCCTGCTGCTCCCCTGCTCAGTTTGCAACTCCAGCTGCCAGCAGTGGCAACTATTCAACTGAAATTCCCTCCAGTGAGAAAGGTCTTTGGCAACATGGAAATGTTGGTATTTTTTTTTTCCCTCCCCTGTAACTTCTGTTTTTTGGCATCAGCTGCCTTGTGTCCTCATACAAAAGTTCTTTTCTTTTCTTTTTCTTTTTCTTTTTTAAGCTGACATTTTGATTCTGCTTTAATTAAACCACTTTGGAAGCAGCATGACTCTGTTTTGGAATGAGTTGCTCTGGTACAAGTTTTGTGCGGAGGCATCTCTATTTCAGAGTGACTACATCCCTTCTGACAGTCCTCCCACAGCTAGCCCACCTTGACTTGCTTCAGGCCTCCATCAGTCTGGGGTTTTTTACCTGCATGAACCCTACTGCTCTACAAGCATCCTGACCAGATGTCACAGGGCAGTTTTCATGCTGAGAGGCAACCGCTTTCACTCCTTTGCTTTTCTGCTTGCCTGACACCCCTCTTGCTCCTTTCCCCCTCCTCTCCTCTTCCACTCAATTACTGACCCAGTGGGGATGCCGTGCCCCTGGATTTCTCAGGGCTTTTTTCTCTCCCAGGAGAAGACCCTGTCCAGTCCTCACTGAATTAGTCAGTGCTTTGCCATGACCTACCAGTGTCTGGGGCAGAGCATGTGGGAGGAAAGAACTTGTGGGGACAAGGGCCAGCACCCTACTACATCCAAGGAACACAGGTGGCATTACTGCAATACAAAGGTGCTCTCGTACTGCTCCCTCTACCTAAAGTTCTGCACCTGATTTTGCAAAGTTTTAAGTACGTATAAATAGTGGTCGTTGTAAGATCAGTGATTCTTTTTTTTGCTGTTTCCCTTCAAACCCACCCCCGTCCTGCCCTGCTCATATGATGCTCCTACAGCTTTATACTTTTAACAGCTTTGTTTTGTTCAAAGTGTCTAATTTTGCAATAATTGGCCAAATGTCCCACCCTTTCCACATGTACATGTGCTTTATCTCCCTCTGTCTTGTCCATTTAACCACTCTTCTCCTTTTACCTTCTCTCTCCTCTCCACAGAGCACAGTAGACATTAAAGTATCAGTATGTCGCATGGCATGTTTACCAGGTTCGAAAAGCCATGAGTGAACACTGTCTTAGTGTTTTTAACTACATTTATAGCAGAGGAGGTAAATTGCCAAAATTAAACCGTGACAACATTAGAAAAATCCGTGGAGATGATAAGGCAGAAATTCCCAGACATCCTCTCTTGCAACTCCACTTCCAAGTCCATGAGCTCATCCCCACCAGCATTCCCTGCTTGGGGTGCATGCCTCAGTCTGGGAAGCACCATTACAGGGAATTCTTGGCTATTTTTGGTCAGATCCTTGGAATTTTTAACAAGTTGGATTCAAATCTATTATTATAAAGTCTAGTTATTTGGAAGTGCTTTTTTATGATTGAAAAGCATATGGGAGAGGATTTAAACAAAGAGAATTAGTGCTCAGTTTCAGTGCCTGGATTATAGAATAATACACAACCTCCTCACAGGGCTGTGTTCATTCAGTGTTTCCTTCCTACCTCAGCAAGGCCTTTCCAAGCATTAGTCTGGTACGTGAGCATTGCTCCATTTTCCACATCTTTTAGAGACTTTTAAAGCAATATCCACTTCTGTTTTGGAGCCCAACATTTCCAGAAAGCATCCACTTACAGAAAGGAAATCTGTGGAGGTTAATAAATAATTACAAATCTGAGCAGAACTATTGTAATTACAAATATTTTTACCCTGTGCTGTTGGTTAGTGGATTGAAAATTGAGCCCACTTGGATGAATTAAATGAAATGCAGGAGGAAGACTATTGGGAAGTGATTGGCTGGTCCTTGTGTCCTGGATCTTCTGTAGTGCACTACTAGGAAATTCATAGCATTCCCAAGGTCAAATGGCCGAATGCTGGATCACAGGATATCTTCCTGGGACACTGCACAGTTATTTTGAAAAAAATCCAACATTGCAATAAATATGAGAATCCTCCTGAAGTGGCATTAAAAACCTCACTGACTATGGTTAATAAAAATCTTATATCAAATACATTTTCTTAGGGATGGAGCTGAAATGGATGAGAAGATGGCAGGCAAAATTAGGTAATTTGTGGAGTCCTGGCTCCGTGATCTCTGTCTTATAGGAGAGAGGGAAAAGAAGCAGTTTAATTCCAGGAAAAGAAGCACAGCAAATGTTTCTCCCTTGAGCAAGCAAAGAGAGGAGGGAAACTGTGACCGTTCCCTGTCCTGCCCCTGCTGCAAGGCAGCTACAAGCCATTGCCTGTTCAGGGCAGACAGTGAAATTGCAACCTAGCATAGCCTAGTGGGCTTGCTCACTGCCATAACAGCTATGTTTAGCGGTGGGTATTTTCAGAATCAGGATTTTGTGTTGTAATCCACGTCACACAGCACCTGACTGGCAGATGTCTGGATACACAGCGAGGCTTGGAGGAATTGGTAGCTTGGAAGCGCTGGAGATTTTTTGGACATGACTATTTTGATCATATTGTCTGTTTTCCAAAAGTGAATTTCTAACTACACCCACAGTTCTGGGTCAGCAAGAAGTCAGAACTCACATAAAAACAATCTAATTTTTAAAGTTGCCAAAATAGTAAGATCTTTAAAAACCTGTCAGCTCATTAATATGTAATAATCCCATGCCAGCTTGCCTTCAAATAATTTAGTAGGTAAGATCTCATTTTGCTGATAACTAAATGCATATTAGAACATACAAAGTGTTTTTTTTTAAAATCTTGTTTTCATTTATGATTGCTTGTAACTGTTTATATCCATTTAATAACTAAAAAAGCATGTCCACAATCTGTCCCTGGCTGAATTCCTCTGAATAGTTCACTTGTTCAGAGTGGTATTGGCTTAGCTTGTTGGTTCAGTGATCAGCGTGATTTTTGAATCAATGTAACACAGGAGAGGGTTTACATTACTGCTGCCACAAAATGTAATCAACTGCCTAGCATATTTGTCTGAAGAATTATTAAAGCATAGAATGCAAAGTGGCAGAAATAGAAGTATAATTCTGGTAAAATCATCAAAGGATGCAATAACCGAGTTAGAAAATGCAGTGACAGATCTAATTAACGAACTAAATTACAATTCAGTCCAAAAATAATTGTCATTAGAAGTAAAATCACATTTCTGTCTGAAGCGTCTCAGCATGTTTGCCATCGTGATTGGTAAAACTAGAAAGAAACCCACTCTCATTATTTTTTTAATGCAATTATTACACACAAAAATCAGTCATGAAATCGAATATGCCAGTTTAGCAAACCGTTCTCAGCTCAGAGCCTTCCCTCTCACACTGTAACGTGGAGGTTTAGGCTAGGGCTGCTGGCTTACAACACTCTCCTTTTATGCTCATGTTGGAGTCAACATTATTTTTGGACTGACTCCTTCCTCCCAAAGATCTCTTCATTTTCTGAATTAAAACAACAGACCATTTAATTTTACTATTGACCTAATTGCACATCTGAATCAGTTGGAAGCTGTCTAACAAAAGGAAAATACTAATAGGACATGTGCCAACTGCAGTTTAAGTTGGGCTGCTTTTAATATAAGCTGAAGAGCTTTTGTATTAAGCTCTAACAATGGGTAATACAGCCGCCGAGCTGATTACTTAAGCAACTTTGGGATATATTCATGCAACAAATTTGAATTCTAAGTGTTTTGCATACTGTTTCCACCTATATAATTGTCTGTTGGCCCTTATCATTATTTATTATGCAAAACTGAATTTTTTTTGAAGCATGAAGAATGAAGTAATTTAGTATGCAAACAGTTAAAACTCTCATGTGGATTCCGATTTCGTATGTGTTGATAAATTCACTTACGATGACTGACAGTGTGAGATTTTTTGGGGTCATATCGGTCACTCTTTCCATGACACTGATGAAAATGATAAACTAAATGCCAGAAGTGTCCCTGGCGCATCATAGGATGAAATGTGTAAAATGTCAGTGTCTAGCCGGTGTCTATTAATAACTAAATATGATTGCGTGTAATGAGCAGAGATTTTCATGTTGATTGAAGTATGATTTCTTTTGATCTTCCAGATGTTGCTGCTTAGAAATTCATATTGCTCTTTTGCTGCTAAATGCATAATGACCTTTTAAAACCTTTTAACTGTTAAAAACCCTATTATTTTCAACAACGAAGTAAAGCTTCCAGCTTTTTTAATGTTGATTGGAAGTTCCTCTCTCTTCCTGTCCTCGCCTTCCGTTTTTGCTTTCTTCGTTCTCCTCTTCCCTCTCCCTTTTCTACCCTTCTTTTCCTCTAATACATTTCTCTAGCAAAGCTCCTAACACAACACTGACGGCTGTGCTCGGAGGGGCAGACGGAGTAAGACAGCTGGACCCCATCGCCGCTTGTGTCACTGCTACTCCCTTAAAGTCCTCGGGAGTTACCCAGCATTGCTGGGAAATTTGGCCCGAGCAAACGTTTCATGTGAATACCCAGGTCACCTCGCTTCCGAGGTAGAAAAGAAACAAAGGCAGGTGTCAGAAATAAAGAATCGTGTAGCTGATGCTGATAGCGGAGTGATCTGCTCTGAAGAAAGGAATCGCGGAGCATTGTAAGCTTTCGGCATGAATAATGCATTTGTGTCGCTCATTTTTGGGCTTAGTCACACCCTGCCTTCCACATTTGGCCCCTTTATGGTTGCACCTGTGCATGAATGGTGACTGCCTGAGAGCCTGCGAGAACAAAACGAGTCCAGGCGTAAAGGCAGCAGCAGCAGCGTAAGCTTCTCTTCATTATTCAGCTTTTGTGCCAGCCCCGCGTTAGCGGAAGGCTGTCTCTGGCCTGTGTGACTCAGCCATGTTAATGCAGGAAGCTGCTTCTGCACCACGAAGCTGTTTTAAGCTCTTAACCGATTTGGTTACTGGCCTCTGTATGAAGATGGTGAAGAAAGCTGTCTCTACTCCTGGCACTTTTGGCAATATGAGCTTTAGGATGCTTCAAGACCTCTGAACGGGCTTCACGGTGCCCAGGTTTCTTCCTCATCACCGCACTGTCCCAGCACCATTTGCACTGAAAAGGGCCTTGGGAGACCACCTAGTCCAAACCCCCTCTCCAAGCAGGGCCAGCATTGGCTTCAGACCTATTTTGCCCAACCCATTTAAAGTATTTTGGATGGGTCTGGAAGGAGAACTGCATCTGGCATGTTACATTTGGTACGGTATATACTCATGGGTTAAAGGCCAAGTCCTCTTCATAGTCTCATTCCCAGCAAATGCAATGTCTTCAAGCAGTATTTATTCCTGTAAATTAGCACAAGGCCAAATCAGCTTGAAACAGTTTGACCAATTCACTGTAAAAGGCTTGTCCTATCTAGTTACTTCCCAACCGTCCTCTGGGCCCACTGCCACCCAGCCTAGGAATTGGTCCAGTGCTTCTTATTGCCTGGACGCTGATAAATGATGGGAGGTTGCCAAGGGCAGGGCTGAAGCACAGAGCCTTCCTGAGGTGTTTTGTGGCTTCTGAAATGAGGACAGGGCTCATGGATCTGTTCTAGTTGTTGTGTAATGGCAGGAATATCTACCACTTCTGCACAGGGAGTGTGTAGATGGAAAAGAATAAAGACTATAAAGCAAAGCAAAGCACCTAGCAAAATAAACTCCACTTCAGAGTTTTTTATACCTAGATCTGTTCCTGGAAATGTTCAACATAAACCAAATGATTCTGGTTTTAATTGCGGATTCTGTGGCAAATATGCCACACAAAGCCAAACTCAAGAAGACCCTAGACCCTTGGAGGACCAGACCAAGCTACCACAGCACCAGTGAAGAATGGCTCTGGTGGCTGCTGTACCAGATTATGTCAGATTTTTGTGCTTGCAGGTGAAAAATGCTGTCCACCGTATGGCATCTTTGCAATGTCTTTGTGAAAATGGCTGCATCTTTTACATACTTCCCTGTGGATCTGTTTGTCACTAATGCAATAGTGACAGTCCTGGGGCCCTATTGCTCTCGGCTACTTCTGGTTCCTGGGCAATGTACTGTGTCATTCATTACATATGCTGGTCCCATCTGGTCTGACAAGCCTTCTCCATCCTCAGAAGTGATTACAAATAGTAATGATGAAAAAACGCAGAGAATTTTTGCTTTATTTTGAAAATGATTGCTTTGTGTTGCATGAGGGCACTTCCTGCCTATCTCTGGGATCACCTCGCAGCCATTTCCAAGCCTCCTGCCATCAGATCCATATCAAGCAAGGGCATCTGGAAGCTCATTTGGGATGGGAGTTCTCCCGTTCACCATCCTTGCTGGTCTTCTATGGGCAGAGGTGAGGCTACTGTGCATGCAATGGACTCATGACCATTACACTGATAGAGGCTGTATAAACATACTGTAGCAGTTTCATTTGTGTGCTGCCAAAATATTAAAAGAAAAGCTGATACTAATACAGTATCAACCACCAACACTGCATAATTAAGCATGCATTATTTGCAGCTGATGTTTGTCTGTTTAATAGAATTAAGGATAATTAAGAGAAAACAGTGAGAAGATATCACTGCACAATATAACAATCTACCAAAGCAAGTGAAACAGTGAAAGCAATGTCTCTGTGTAGGATTGTTCATCCTGTGTGCTGTTTGCTCCTTTATTTCTTTAATGAGTCACATAATACTAAAAATGATATGTATTTATATATGTATATACATGCATACATATATGTGTGTGTGTGTGTGTATAGGGATTAAGTGAAAAAGCATGGTTGAGGCACATTATGCTTTTAAAATCTCTGTTTAAAGGGGACACTCAAATTTTGAGAGAGTAGAAGCATTTGCCACATAGGGCTAAGATGGACACGTCCCAAATTTTTCTCATCCAGCATCCTTTCCTTTTGTTTACACTGAAATGCCCTGTGACTGTTCCTGTCTGATCGCATTCCCCACTCTCCTCACCCTGAAGCTAACATCTCTGAATCGACTGGAGTAAGTCCAAAGGACGTTAAACACTGGTTTGGCCACTGACTTTTGCTACAGGAGTGAAAGTGGATGAATGGCTTGTGCCAGTCCATACCTTGGTAAAAGCATCTTCTTTTGTTGTCCCACCTTGGTGCTAAGCCTCCTCCCTGGCTGTGGTGTGTCACGTATAAGTCACCTTTCTGTTGGTGGGTATCTTTTTGCTTCAAGGGTCTGTTCCTTTAATCAAAATCAGTAGGGACAGCAGAGGGAGTGCGGCTAAGGATGTATTTACTTGAAACATCCAGAGCTCTGAATGTATCACCAACATGGGCCAGAATGGCCTGGGGAACATCTGTGCTTCAGCTTTGCTCAACAAAGACAAATACGTCTCACTCACTGCTTCGCTCTTATATAAGTTTCCATATTGGTAGAAATAATTCAATGTATCTCGGTAATTCTGTTAAGGCAGGCTCACCAGTTCCCCCACTTCAGATTCAATAGTAATTGGGTTGATATTACCTGCAGGTATCTTTTTAAGAAGATGCTGTTAATGTCACTACTCCAGAAGCTTTATCAATACATTAATTGGTGCTAGAAAGTTGACAGCCTGCCCTTACGAGTATCTGGTTTTGAGCAACCTGAAACTTAATTTATTATTTGAAATTATTTTTGTTTTGGAAGATAATGCACTACAGAGGGACAGTAAGAAGCAGCATCCTTGGACGGCACCTGGGTTTGATGAATGGATACCTAATGCAATCACTGTTTTTGTTTGTTCCTGTAGTGAAGGCACACCCAGGGGCTTTGGTGAGGTTTAGGTCCTCTGTGCTCAGTACCATGTACAAACGGATTGCAATCGAATGTGGATTCATATATAAGAAAATGAAACCAGCCATTCCCTTTCAGAAAAATTGAATTCCCTTCCCAACAGGTCGATAACGTGAGCTCAGACAGTGGTGGTTGAAAAGGACAGCAGCCATGGTGTGCAATGGAGCTTCTTTAGGAAGGTCCCATATCTCCGTAAGGCTCCAGCAAGATGAATCTCTGCACCAACACAGAGCTTTTGGTAAAAAACGTGCTCCAAGGTAGAAACTTACCCCTCTGTCTTCATTCCTCCAGGGCCGCCGTTACAGACAGGCACAGTTGGTGGTTCCCTGCAGTAGCAAGGGCTGGCAGGCTGCTTCGCTTGGACAAGGTACGTGGCATAGCACTGCCCCAGTCCCCAGTCTGGCCAGTCTCTTATCTGCACAGCTGCTGGCAGAGACTGTAGGAGGCAACAATTACCATTCTGGGGGGCAGGTCCCCCCTTTCCTCCTCCTCAGCAACAACTAAAGAAGGAAGTCCAGTGCTCCTTCCCAGGCCCGTCCCCTCCCTCTCTCACCTGATCCAGCATCTCCTGTTCCCCACTCATGAAGCATTCAGACAGATGGTCCAGGAGCCCAGAGAAAACTTAGAAAAGCAATCGTCCCCCAGACTGGTATCTCCCAGCTTTTCCTACACCCTTCCTCTAAATCTTCTCCTTGCTTTTGCAGAACTGAATTTTACCTGTAGTAAGGATCAGCCTTGAGCTGGCGTTGCACTCTTCAGCTCTGCTGAGAGCTGATCCTGAAATGCACCTTTCTGCCTGGATTTTGCAGAGCTCTCTGAGGTCTGGTCCTCCTGGCACTGCACAAAAAGACATGATGGGTTCCCACAAAGGGGTAATGAGGACTACTGCCAGCGGCCTGAACCCGATTGGTCTAATTTTCATGCATGGCTGAAATTTTAGGGGCCTGTGAAGAAGGAGAAAGAGAAGGATACAGCTACCTAAATCTCTTTGCCAGTCAATGTAAAGGCATAAGCAACTATAAAGACTTGCAGAGATTGCTCATGTTTCCCTTACTTGTGAGGTGTAAAAAAAATAGAGGGGAACCACTGGAAATGTTAGTTGTCTTCACACCTTTGAAATCTGCTTCATCATCCTTTCCTAAAGGCGGGAATCTAGAAGTGGATGGTGACATTTCTTATGTTTTGAAGTATGTGGCAGTAGTTAGAGCACTGACTTAAGGTGGGGAATATCTAGCTCTCAGCTTCCCTCTGATGGAGGTAGAAATGTTCTCCCATTTCCCAGATCTCCAGGGTGCCCTCATCAGCAAACCACCCTGTATCCTGGATGAGAGCAGTTGCCAGCTCTTTTCAAGCCAAGCCATGGTACAGCCAGGCTGTCAAGAGTCACATGGAAGAGAGAGCAAGCAGGAGGGAACCAGGCAGCAGCCAGGCACGCGAGAGCAGTGTTGGGTTTTGCCATGGCTTTCTCCTGGTTTTCATCCAGTGATACTGAACTATAAGAGCAGAGAAACCCCAGCATGCTGCAGCCATAACAGCAATAGGGAAATGACTGCACCACCTTGGTGGTATCAGAAGAAGTCCTGACTCATCTGGAAACTGAGGCAGGGCGTAGGTGCCTGTTTGCCTACACGTTGGTTGCTTCAGGATTGGTAGCCCCAACCATGCCACCCGCACCAGCAACTGCAGCAAAGAGCCTGGGCAAGATTCAGGCTGAACCTGCATGGTTTTACCTGTCAACATCCATGATTGTTGAAAAGGAGCAGTTTTGACAAACTGGACCAGTGTCTGATATTTGTAAACCAGAGTGTGTCTGTGTTCATATTTATTCATGCCATTCTCCAGTGTTCTGGTTCCTAGATTGGTGTGAGGATAGTTCCTCGGAAATTAATAACTGTTAGAGCTCTGTGGCTCAGTGAATTGTTTACTTCCTTACATCATTAATACTATCCTTGTAGGGAGAAGGAGTGCTGAAAATAACAAACAATTTTTCCTTCATTAATATTCTGAAGACTATGGGAGCAAAGGCAAGACATGACTGCTAGCTACCGTGGGGCCTCGAAATACATAGCTTCCAGCTGGTGCTTTGGTCCACGCTCAGGTCTTTTCTCATCACCGTAATAAAAAAGTGGTATAATTACACAAGCCCAAGTTTGTATCTTTTCTGGCATACCGCCTCTTCTCTCGTCTGTCTCGTCCTCTGGATATGTGTTGCATGTACATCACTTAGAAAACATGCCGGATTTTATATGCTGGCCGTGGGTATCAGTGCTGCAGCTGGCTGGGAAATCACCCCTGAGCACTGGTCGTTGGTGGGGCTGATGGTTCAGTAGGTGGCACTATTTCCTCTGGATTTAGGACCAAAGCCGAGTCCCTGCACGATGTGTGGGGAGCCGTAAGGCCGAAGTGCCCTCTTGTAAGTAAGCCCGTTACCGGGGCTGGTTGTTTCTGAACAAGATGTGAAGCTGTGTTTCTGGCCCCGGGTGGGAGGAGCACTGACCTTGGCATCGTAGTTAAAATTCACTTGTGTAATTTCATTCTGATTCTATAAATCTCTTTTGCACATTCAACTGGGTATTGTGTTGTTTTTACTTTCCAGCCTAAAAACTGCCGTCTGGTATTCAGTATGTTGTAGTAACTCTCTTAAACCAGTTATTACTGTCTACCCCAGAGATGGCTGCATTCCTACAGTGGAAAAGAAATGTGTCCCTATACATTTCTCCCCTCATGATGTTGAATCTTAATTAATCGCAACTTATAAAGTGCTTTGAGATCCCCAGAGGGGAAAAAAAAAAAGTATGGAAGTGCAAAGTATTGTTAATTGTTGTTTTAGCACTTTAAAAGCATGAACCTGGCCCTGAAAACTAGCCACAAAAATGCACTAATTCCAAATTCTGCATGAGAAAACTCGAGGCCACAAGGGAATTTGAAAGGTTCCTAATTAGGCAGAATTCACAAGGCAGACAAAAACTGGAAGACAAAGGTTAAACAAAAGAGGCAAGAATATATTTCATAGGAATCCAGAAGACAAGTAGAGAAATGCAGTGACAGACAGATACTTGGTCTAGAGCACAGAGCAGGTGCAGATCCACCCGAGGAGATGCCCGCGCATTACGACATACTGCGCTGGTACACGTGCTGGGCAAACCCATGCCTGAGGTAGCTCAGGCAACTTCCTTGGCATGGCACCAGGGATCTGTTTGGCCCCTTTTGTTTAGCTGTATCACAAGAGCAGAGACGGACAATTAGACTGACATTGATAACTGCCTGCTGTACGGTCAGGGGAGAGAGTGACCATTTGTGTGCTGCTGGCTCTGCCCCGTAGGGTCTTTGGATCTTGTGTTTTCTTCCCCCGTATTATTATTCTTACTATTTTTAGAAAATCCTGGAGAGAAGGAGCAAGTGGTTAAAAACACAAACTTAGAACAAAAAATGAGCAACAGCCTTGCGGCTGGATTTACAAGGCCGGCTCAGGATACTAACAGCCATTTTATGTTCTAAGCCCAAATGTAAATTTTCTAACTCTCTCCTCTCACCGCACAGGAAACAT
This sequence comes from Haliaeetus leucocephalus, assembly GCF_000737465.1. NCBI lineage: Eukaryota > Metazoa > Chordata > Aves > Accipitriformes > Accipitridae > Haliaeetus > Haliaeetus leucocephalus. The sequence goes on along the minus strand of NW_010972436.1, from coordinate 20,207,814 downwards.
TTAATTCCCTAAATACCAAAGTTTCCACTGGTAAAGTTTGCCAGGTGCTGTGGCACTGGGCTTGCACAGACGGACCTTCACCTGCAATTTGATGACAGAGTTGCTTGTCATCTGTTTCACTGAGAAATTGTTGCTCTTTCCTAGAGGACGGGAGCCTACTTCCCCCCCACCTCCTCGCTTCTTCTCACAAAACGCAGCCAAACACTCCTCCCTGCTACACGCTGTTTTGTTTTTTTTTTTTCCTGATAATCCTTGAGATGAAATCCCTGCTTTGCCTGTTTTGGGACAGAAACTCACAGCCAGATCTCCCCTCTTTCTGGAGACTTTCTACCCAGTGGGGTACTGAGTGAGATAGGACGTAGTTTTCTCGGCCAATCCTGTAACAGTTATTTCCAATTCCCTTTGCATTTGCAATTCAGTATTCACAGACTAAGGAAGAGACCCAGCCCTGCCTCTCCACCAGTGCAGGTAAGGATCCAACCCCCAAGGCTGCAGAATCAACTCTACGGCTTCTTGTTCCCTGTGACTTAATGAATATTTATGTCTTTATTGCAGCATGGAATAGCTCAGGTCCCATGAGCACAGCAAGCAGGGGAATGTTTGATTTGTGAGCCTGAGATAGGGAGCAGCAGTAGCTGAAATTCAGGTGCCATGGGGATTTCTGCAGAGGAGGGGAGAGCCCTGGTATCTATGTAATTTAGGTACCGAGGAGGTCTGGAGGATAGCTGTTTTGGAAGTTAGCACATAGAGCAGCAGTCAGACACCTCCAACCCCCCAGTGAATCCAGTTCCAGAGGCTCCAGCACAATATACAATCCGTATTCACGTATTTTGATTATACAGAAAGGTTTTTACCTTCCCTGAAAATTAAGCACAAAGGGCCTAATTTTAGATGCTGCACTGATATAACTCTTGATAAGTATCACTGAAGCTGATCAGCAAAACAGCATTTCACATTTGCCTCTTTGAGAATGGGATTTGTTCCTTACCTAACCAGATAATAGTGTTGTCATCAGACTAATCCATATACCTGCAGAAGAAAGTAATATCTCTTGTTCTACCATTGCTGTAACATTTCCTTTTTGGACATTCACCACATATCTAAAGGCTCCACAATTTACACAGAAAATAGAGAGCTTGCCTTTCCTTGCTAGTCTTTGGCTGATTTTACCCGTGCTTGGGGTGCACTAGTCAGTGTTCATTTTCTTGACGTAGATACAGCAGATAAGTGTAACACCCTTAACAGAATACCACAAATATTGTATGGAAGGGTACAACATCTCCCTTTTGGGCTGGATCTTTGCTTAGTGCATGCAGGTTTTTAATGTTAAATGTTCTCAAGAAGATATTAAGACTAGAGTCCATTTTCCTTTGTAACCCCCCAATGAGTGACAGCCTAGGTACTTCTTAGGATAAGGTTTCGTGAAACAGCTCAGCCTTACAGCTCATAGTCTGCAAAAAAGTAATGTCCTCACTACAGATCCTGCGGTCTGTTTCCCTTGCATTCACTCAGCTCTTTGGACCTCTTAGCAACCAGTCTGTATCATTAAAGAGAAAAAAACTTTAATGTGGGGAAAGAAAAGAAGAAATGAAAGTTTAGATTAGTGAGCTGATCTGTCTCACTGTATTCCTAGCTGAGCCAATGCGAGGGACAGGATGGGGCAGCACTGCCAGCAGCGGGGGGATGCGCAGGGGTGGGGGCTGCCCCCCAGAGTAGTGAGCTGTGAGCTTGCCCCATCTGCCTGTGAAACTTCACCGTTGGAGGTGGATGGATGTCAATCCGCTGTGTGATTCACCCCTTCCAGCAGAGCTCCCTATCTAACATGGGTGCAACAAACTAAACCTGAATGCCTTAATTAGATCGTGCTACCATTGCACGTACCACAAAGGAATTTGGGATGGGGGAGAGGGAGGACCTAAGAAGTGATGCTAGCTGTGGCAGGAGAAAATGGACCGTTTTCCTTCTGTGTTTGAGCCTAATTATTGTACTGAGGGTCTGTCTTCACTGGTGTCTTGGAGCATTAGGGCTCTGTGCTGAAAGCAGGATAAGTGCCAGTAGCAAAAGAACAGGGTACTCAGTACCAGAACAACAAAAACATCTTCATGAAGGCAGTGACCTGCAGGACTCTAATTAGCTCTGGTAGCAGCAGGACCCAGCTGTGATGCTGAACACAGATCTGAAGCTTGAAGAGACTCTGGCCAGCCACAAGCAGGCTCCGTAACTGTGCCAGAAGAGAAAGGAACAGAGGAAACTTCTGCCACGGTGACATGAAAGACTGCTCAAAAGGTGTCTCGGGCTCTTGTGCCAGCTGGCTGAGTGGCTGCAGAGCCTAGGTATAGAGGCTAATTTCTGGGAAATGTAGACATCTATGTTTAATATTAGAGCTTGTGACTCATTTGCTACCCCAACTGCACAACCAAACACAGAGGTTCCAATCTTTTTTCCTGTGACCTTCAATCATCTGTTGGAAACTCACGTCATTAGGAAGAAATTGGGAGAGTTTATTTCAGAAATTTCACCGAGATGAGGAAACTTCTGTGCTGCATTTGCCCATCTTTCCTTGAAGACCAAAGATGAGGAGGGTCACCCAAAAGGCAGATTTTTCCATCATTCTGACCTTACAGTACAGCCTCCATATTTTCTTAAATGCAGGGAGCTGATAAACTTACCCTTGCCATGTTTTCACAGGGCTGGGCCTCTTTTCATCATATTCCTCTAGGCAATTCCAGATGTATTTTCTACTACTTGACCCCGTAGTTTTGATTTGCGTGGCAGGTTGCCTGTTCCTTTGCTTTTCCACATTTCCTTTGTTTGACAAAGAATCCCATCCTAATCCCTTGAATTTGCCCATGATTCTGCCATCAATCCCACAAAAAAAAAAAAAGTACAAAATGTACAGACTTTCCTAGAACCCAGAGAAACGAGTATCATGAGGAACACTGGTGCTAAATACTGTTGTTTACCCATGCACTCCAAATGCATTAATAGGTTACAAAATGGAGATGAGTTTAGGTTAAACAGACAGCTTTGTCGCTTTGCAGATGACAGGCCTTTAGACTCACAAGAACAAATAAGACAATTCAAGCATGGCTTTACCAGTCAAGATACTTCTCCTATGTTCTTACAAAAGCTTGTGCAATTGTCTATTAATGTAAAAGGCACTTTCCCTTCCTGTGATTATTTATGTAATCAGTAGGAAAAAATTCATGATGAACTAGACTCTGCGGGTCAGCCTCTGATCACTCTAATTTGAATGTTGGATGAAGAAAAAAATGTCACAGGCAGCCAATATCCTGAAAAAGAGAAGATCTGCAGGGACACTGACAGGGGTCTGGCAGTGAGTTGTCACAGTAGACTTTGCTGGTTATTTGCTGTCTTTCTCTCTGTGTATCATCTGGTCTTTTGCCCCTGAATTACTAGCTTAGGCTCCCCCGCATGCAAGACAGATGCCTAATTTGTGGATACCAACAGGAGTCATGTCCAAAATAGATGTTGAAGTGCTCAGACCTGTTAAAACTGAGAAACTTCTGGGCACATCTAAAAATACATTAGTTGCCTCAGGAACACTGCTGCTCAAGGCTGCGATGGTACCCACAGATTTTTAGGTGCCACCAGGTCTCCTGAAGGAATGGTTTTGGGGGTACCACCTTTTTGGGTGTTAAGCCTTAAAAAGATTTAGTTGTGGTGTGGGCCCATAAGTCCTTGATATTTCTGTGCAACTCACAGGGAAGCACCTCTGCCTTGCCAGCTCCGCAGTTTTGCTGACTCCCTGGTCGGGGTGGGTGGTGGGTCACAGGGATATGGCATTCAGACTTCAGACTCCTGCTGCTCCTGGGTGTTGTATGGGCAGCTGAGATGTCTGACTTGGGGGTGGCCATTCCTTTGTGTGGCAGGGTGCTGGGGTGCAAGGCTGCACCAGTGCCGTACAGAGGCAAAGCCCTTTACCCCCTTTCAGTGACAGAAAGCATAAATGCATTGCTCTTTGGTTGGCACAGAAGTAAGTGATTCCAAAGTGGCCACAGCAGCCTATATACTCATTGTTTGCCCAGTGATAATATACAAAACCTTTCCTAATCCCACCCTCATATTCTTCTATCATAGAATCATAGAATAGTTTGGGTTGGAAGGCACCTTTAAAGGTCATCTAGTCCACTTCCCCTGCCATGGGCAGGGACATCTTCGACTAGATCAGGTTGCTCAAAGCCCTGTCCAACCTGACCTTGAATGTTTCAAGGGATGGGGCATCTACCACCTCTCTGGGCAACCTGCTCCAGTGTTTCACCAACCTCTTCATACAACATTTCTTCCTTATATCTAATCTGAATCTAACCTCTTTTAGTTTAAAACCATTACCCCTTCTCCTATTGCTACAGGCCCTACTATAAGTCTGTCCTCATCTTTCTTATAAGCCCCCTTTAAGTACTGAAAGGCTGCTATAAGGTCTCCCTGGAGCCTTCTTTTCTCCAGGCTGAACAACCCCAACTCTCTCAGCCTTTCCTCACAGGAGAGGTGTTCCAGCCCTTTGATCACTTTTGTGGCCCTCCTCTGGATCTACTCCAACAGGTCCATGTCTTTCCTGTGCTGAGGACCGCAGAGCTGGATGCAGTACTCCTGGTGGGGTCTCACAAGAGCAGAGAGGCAGAATCACCTCCCTTGACCTGCTGGCCACGCTTCCTTTGATGCAGCTCAGGATGTGGTTGGCCTTCTGGGTTGTGAGTGCACGTTGCTGGCTCATGTCCAGCTTTTCATTCACTAGTACCCCCAAGTCCTTCTCCGCAGGGCTGCTCCCAGTCCCTTCATCCTCCAGCCTATATTAATACCAGGGATTGCCCTGACCCAGGTGCAGGACCTTGCACTTTGCCTTGTTGAAACTCATGAGGTTCACATGGGCCCACTTCTCGACCTTGTCCAGGTCCCTCTGGATGGCATCCCATCCCTCAGGCATGTCAACTGCACCACTCAGCTTGGTGTCGTCTGCAAACTTGCTGAGGGTGCACTCGATCTCACTGTCTATGTCATTGATGAAGGCGTTAAACAGCGATGGTCCCGACAGACCTCTGAGGGACACCCCTTGTCACTGATCTCCACCTGGACATTGAGCATTTGACCACTACTCTCTGGATGCAACCACCCAACTAATTCCTCATCCACCGAACAGTCCACCCACCAAACCTATATGTCTCCAATTTAGAGAGAAGAATGTTGTGGGGTACCATGTCAAAGGCCATACAGATGTCCAGATAGACAACATCTGTAGCTCTTCCCTCGTCCACTGATGTAGTCACCCCATCATAGAAGGCCACTAGGTTGGTCGGGCAGGACTTGCCCTTGGCGAAGCCATGCTGGCTGTCTTGAATCACCTTCCTGTCCTCCATGTGCCTTAGCCTAGCTTCTAGGAGGATCTGTTCCATGATCTTCCCAGGCACAGAGGTGAGGCTGATAGGTCGGTAGTTCCCAGGGTCTTCTTTGCTACCATTTTTAAAAATGGGTGCAATGTTTCCCTTTTTCCAGTCACCGGGGACTTCGCCTGTCTGCCATGACTTTTCAGATATCATGGAGAGTGGCTTGGCAACTACATCAGCCAATTCCCTCAGGACTCTGGGATGCATGTTGTCAGGTCCCATAGACTTACGGATATTCAGGTGGTCACAAACCTGATCTTCTCTTACAGCAGGAGGGACTTTGCTCCCCCAGTCCCTTCCTTGCAGTCCATCCTCTAGAGAGGTGTGAGAAGAGAGGTTGCCAGTGAAGACTGAGGCAAAAAACCCAGAGTTCACGTGTGTTGTGAGTTGCCCACACAGAGCAGGGCCGGAGCATGGTAGAGAGGGGACCTGAAACACTGGATGACTGCAGCTTTTATCAGCTTTCTCAGGTAGCTGGATCCTCAAGCCTCTCAGAGAATCTCAGCATAGGTACTCTACCATATTTCACATTACATAATGCTTGACTTTCCATTTTCTTTTTTGTAAACTGCCATGCAACATTTCTCTGACACTAATGCAAGCTGAGCTGACACTGAGGTTTACAGCCTCTGAAAAAAAAATCTGTGAGAGTGCAGTCAGAAATGGGGCTTGGGAAAGGCAAAGCAAAGTGGGAGTGAAAGGCAGCCAGAGGGTCCTTCCTCCAGAGCAGGAGTCTGGGAGCACCAAGGTGGGAGAACACAACACACAAGACATTTGCATTTTCCTTCCAGTTGAAAACTATTATTTACCCAAAAGCAGCCATAATGTCCCCAGCTCAGATTAGCATCGTCTGTACCAGGCGCAAACCCACCACAGGGTTCTGCTGCAAAGGGTGAAGCCTAACTGCACAAGGCAGATGAAAGTTAAGGATGGAAGAAGCTGAATGATTGATTTAGCTGAAGGTAATGTAGAAAACCTGAAGAGGTTGCCAGTCTGATAGGCTGGCCTTGCTTGGCAGAATATCTTTCTGTGGCACAAGGTCCTGCTCTTAGTCTTGACTCCTCATCCTGGGATTTGCACACACAGCAAATCCAGTCTCAACCTGGCTGAAGATCTGACAGGGCTCTGTCTATGCAAAGTATCCTGTTAGCATCGCTGAAGGTTTGGATACAACAGCCCCACACAAGACATTGTGAGAACAGGACTGTGTAGTCTGCAAACCTTCTCTTGGGTATGTGGACGATTTCCCTTGTGATCTATACCTTCTGTCTCCTTGGCTTGGATGGTCTCTAATGCCAGTCAATTCATCAGCTTTCTGCAAAAAGAGAGTAATTTTGGAAAGCTGAAACATGGTCTTAATTAACATGCTATTGTGGCTAATCTGTTTTACCAATCCCTTAATACAGAGAATCAATAGTTACAGACATCAAAGTTGATGAGTTCCCTCATAGGAAAAGAAAAATCTATAAAACATAGATGGTTACACTTCTCAAAGCTGCAAATTAAAAACAATGAGTTCCACTAAACCTTACCCCAAGGTGAAAATTGCTGGTGTTTTAACCCAGCATACAGCTGGTTCCTGGGCCAAAATTCTTACACTGCCCTTTGAGCAGTAGGAGGACTGTGACAACTGCCTTCATAACTGTCCTAGCCTGAATGGCACCTCAGTGCATAACTTGGTGGATTTGCAAAAGTAATAGTATTTTTCTTAGTACAGACCATCCAATTGTAGGTGGCTGTGGCAGTTATTTAAATACAATAGTAGAAACCTTTAGCTTTGCAGACTTGTTGAGGAAATTTACCAGGCACAGTATTAACTGGCCTTATCTGACTTTTACTGTGATTGATGTGAAAGTCAAATGTGAATCATAAGGTACTTACCTGTCAAAAAATTATCTGCCATGAAGTATAATATTTTTCATTTTCAAAGTATGCAGGAAAGATTTATCCCTGCAATAATTTAGTGACTTCTTTAGAATTCTACAGACTGAAAAAACCTGAGACCTGGTCAAGTCCCACCTGCCTACCCAGCCACTGGGGGTAAGAGCTTCATCCATCTTTGCAGTTGGTTGTTATGGTCTAACTAAGTTAAGTAGCTCTTGAGCTGGTCATCTGTATAGGGGTTGCTCCTTTGCCTCTGATAGACATATGAGAGAAAATGGCCACATCACTCAGTAATATGTTCTTAAATGTTTTCTTATAGCAGATTATATGCATGGCTATTCCTGATGTTGCTAGTGAGTAGGATAACTTCAGGAGAGCTAACTCACATGCCATACTGATAGGATCCATAGAAATACTAGATACAATGGAATGGCCAATGCATTAGTGGAGGTCCATTCAGATATGGAGCCTAAAACAAATCTCAAGTGATACCTCCTTAGATGTTGGTGCCAGAGCTATACATTAGCCTCAAAACAGCAGTTTTGTCAAACCCATGTTTTATCATAGCAACCAGCTGACTTTGCATCAGAGAAGTGACTACCTTGTTCTTGTGTGGAGGGTACTATAATGTGACACAGACATGGAGACAAGCTGAGCTGCCAAAACTCGTGAGCTCAAGCGGTGAGTCCTTCAGCTCCTCCAGGGAGTAGCTGTACAACATGTGTCAGTGAGGCACACAGCTGGACACAGCCAACAGGACAGCTTTAGGGTGTAAGGGAGGAAAAGGACATCTCCCAGCCTGCAGGGAATATGCAGGAATTGAGGCTTACTGCCTGTCTAATCACATTTAATTTTACACTTACAATTTATTTTATCATTCTTTTCTCTACAGGTCTGCTACAAAAGGCTAACAAAATACTCCTCAGACAATCTGAATGTTGGAGCATTTACTGTGGGGGACAGTTGTAGCTCTGGCTCTGGGAAGACAAACACCCATTGACCAGCAACTTGCCTTTTCAGTGCCAAAGTCTTACTTCTTTCCTCGTAGCCTCCCTATGCTAAGAGCCATTTCCATTAGGTACTTACAGCTCCCAGAAAAGAGAACTTAATCAGGCAAGTTCTTTAATGGGCCATGCAATGGGACACAAGGAGTCTGGTGGTACCTTTCCTTGCACATTGGCATTGGCGTGATCTCTTTGGGTGTGAAATGACTGGATGAGAGCACATTTAAGGTTTTTATATTTTCCTTGGAAAATAAATTTTACACAGGTGCCCAAAAGCCAACCAAGGGTAGAGTAAGGAATTTTGGGTCAGTGTAGTAGTCAATCCCTGCTCAGAAGAGCTTTCACAATCATCTCAAATACCATTGTTTAAGCCTTTATTTATAGCTATAGCTGTCTGAACACAGCTTTCAGTCAGGAAGCTGAGCAAACAGGTACCTCCTCTGTAAAGGAAAATCAGTCTTTGGGGTCTCAGGGCCTCTGAGCAAATACCTGAGTTCATGGTTGGGATTCTTGCTGCTGCACATGGGGCATTCAAGTAACGTAGCTTTTGCTGTGCGTCTGCCTGCCTGCCTCAGGGGGACGTGCGAGGCGGGTAAGGTGCACCACCGTGAATCCAGTTATCAAAGCAGACCCTTCGCTGTACATCTCCTGTTATCACAACTTCTGTTTCAGAAACATTCTCTTCCAATTTTCTGATAAATCCTGACTGCTGTCGGCCTGAGTTACTGATGTGACTTTTCACCTTTTGAGTAGGTCCTTCCCAAAGTCATCTGTTTTACTGGACTTGTAGAAAGATTCTGGTTTTAGCAAAACTTCAGTGCAGTGTGCCTTGATCCACAATGTTACTTCCTGTGCTCCTACAAAGACTGATGTCATCGTGACAGCATCTGAACAGGGAGTCCCAAGTGCTCTAGCTCATGGGACTGTGTTGTCACTGGGGGAATCATAGATGTCCGAAGTGAAAAAAAAGAAGAAAAAAAAAAAGATTGAAGTACCGTTCCTCCTGGCACTAAGCAACAAAATTCTCAAAGGATTTTTGTAAAGCATCCCCCATAATATCTGTTTCTCCATCTGATTAAAATCCCTTCTTTGTTTAAAAATAAGTCTCCCATTCTTTCAGTTTTCTAAAAATATTCACACCTCTATCTGAGATGCTGCTAATTGGTGACATCTTTGTATTCTGAGTCTCACTCATTCCTTATCAAATATAAGAGTCAGGCTTCACTGATTCTTTGTGTTGGTGTTAAAACCTTTACGCACTGGACGTACCTTCCCTGTCTTATGAAAAGCAGACCTTGGGGGTTTTTTTCCCTTAATGTGCATGAGATTTTGAAGGTCATTTCCTGCTAGGGCTCCTGACCTGCCTTATTACTGTTTTCGCATGTTTCTGTTTTCTTTCTGTGGCATCCTCTTTATAACAACTGAGAGAAGAAGCTGCATATTTTAAAAGTCTGCTGGTGAAACAAAGTCTCGTCCATGAGTAATTGGGCCCAAAGCCAGTGCTGTAATCTATGTGGGCAGCATGCAGATCCATTAAGTCCATTAGGAGTCCATGTGTAGGACAATCCTGTGAATAAACCCAGGGAAATCAATGACTTCTGGTGAGTTAAATTCACTGATAAGAACAGGACTTGCATATGGGATGGGAGTGACAGCACATATAGGATGAAATCCTGGCCCTGTCCATGTCAGGGATGGGAGTTTTGAGTCAGTAGTTTAGATGCCACTCATGGTTTGTTTTTTTTCCCTCCCTCCAAGTTTTAAAGACATACAATTATTTGCACAAGTAGAACAGGACTGGCAAATTCAATAAGGCAAGTTTTTGATAAAGGTCTTTTGCTAATTTAGTACTAGACTTGGAAAAAAAATACATAGCCTTAGGTTGTTGAGATTAATGAAGTGCATTTTGGAGGTGTCCTGAACTGGATGCGTTAGCAAATGTATCTAAGCCAAGAAAGCACCAGCAGACAACACCAGCAAACAGATCAAGCAAGCTGCTTGACTCAGGGACTCCAGCAACTGAAGAGCACACTGAGGAGCCAGAAATAAATAAAGCCACAGTGCAACAGGGATGCAGTGGGCTGCTAATTGTTGTGGGTTGAGCACATACAGAGCACCCTAGATGGGAAGAGAAAGAAAAGAGGAAAACCCTCTAGAAGATGCCAGGCTGACATTGCCTCTGTACAGTAGAGCATGGATGAGCAAGCCACCTCTCATTATCACTTCCATCTCTCATGCTGGGTTTTGTAGTGTGATAAAGAATTAGATTTAGCAAATTAGGTAAGGGAAAGGGACTTTGGAAATGACACCCCCGATGATTGATGATACTAATAAGTATTGTGCCAAGAAGATCCCCTTCCCCCATCAAACAGGGCACATGCACGCACAACCTTGCACACTGTCTGAACATAAACATCACTGTATACAACATATATTGAGGTATTTAGAAAGGGGAAATAAAAAATGTACACAACAACCTTTATTCATGCAATATCTGTACAATGCTGCTAAATATACACACACTATTCATCTAAGTAGAAGCATGCAAAGAAGTACACAATTTATATGCACAGAAATCTGTATATTTTAAAAATCCCCCTGCACACATATCTCCCTTTACAAAAAGATAATGGAACCAAACCATGACAGATGATTGTTAATCTTGTGCTGCAGGAAACTCTAGCTCAGTTCCCTGTTTTTGCTTCATTTGAGGCAAAATTCCAGCCTTTCCCCTGGGGGCTAGGTGTTCTGCAGAGGAAATCTTCAGCCTGTTCATTCAAACAGGGAGAACTGGAATTAGGGCGATGGTAGGATGTGGGAGGTGTACTTCTCTGTTTCAAATGATTCGGAGTAAAATTTGAACCTGTCTGTCGCACATCAGTGCTTTAACCACCAAGCTGTATGGGGCTGCCAGGATGGCACGACCAGCAGGTACAGAAATGAATATATGGCCATACTTGGCTGTCCACTGGGTGAGCCACAGCTCATTTAACCATCTTCCCAGGGTGTTTACAAGGCACTGAAGAGTCAAGTGGGGAAATTCTCACTTTGAGGATCTGTCTTCAAGTCCTGTTTTGGCTTGAGCCCTTAGCAGCTTCTCAGCTATGGGCAGCATCTGTATTCAGGTACATTGGACACACAGAGGAGTGTGTGGAAGCTTAATAATACTTTTGCGACTGCAATAGCACCCAGCTGGTAGATTTGGGTACTGAAGGATACCTAAATACCCTTTGAAGAGCTGGACCTCTGTTGCTATGGTGATGAGAACTGTATAAAAAGCTGCATGGAATGGAATAAAATATTGTATTTAAATAGATCCTTTCAGATCTACAAGTTTATTTCTTTTTTAGGTTTCATATCCATGCACACTGATGTGCGCCTGCCATAGCTTCAATCTGATGCTTCGGTTTGACACACGGGGTTAGGTGAAATGGCAGTGCACTATTTGTTCTCCATGCAGCAGCCAGCCCATACGGTCAAAGACTTGCCGTACAGCGAAAACTGGAAATGCTACTTTTGCCCACTCATTGGGAATGTGTTAATCACATAGGAAGTAACTGGTGAGTGGTGCTAGAAGGTATTTGAAAGATGATGTAGATGTGTGCGCATGTTGACAGCAGACTTCTTTGTTGCAGACTAAATTGGGGCCTATTGCTACATGGGTGACTGCAAGCCTGAGACTTCGGTATTACTCACTCCCAAACCCAGTAACAGTAAAATTAATGCTGACTTCTTTCCTCAGGGTATTTCTTTCTCTCTTCCTAACATTTTAATCCAGAGAGCTACCACTGTCAAGAGCTGGATGGGGCTCCCCACACTCAATTGCTCCTCAGTCTCTGTAACAATAATTTTAGAATATAAAAAGACTTCGTTCTGCTGTCAGCTGAGAGGCAGCTTTTCACTACTTCAGCATGCAGAGCCTCCTTCCAGCAGGCTCCTTCTGAAGTTATCTCCAGCTCTTTGTACCATGACAGGAGACTCACAGTCAGTCCATTCAATGTAATGGCAAACACCCAGCTCTTTGTCTTATACCAGCATATGGATAAAATTATTCCAGTTTTCTGGTGCATTGGTTTTTAGAGCAAAACTTTTGCTCTCAGATTTTTTTGTTCCAGTCTCCTGCTCTGACTCAGTCTCATTTCAGAAGCCTGGAACTGCATTTGTGCTACAGATAACAGCTACAAAAATGCCCAGAGTTGTCTAAATCACAGAATCACAGAAATTTTGGTTGGAATGGACATCTGGAGGTCTCTAGTCTCCATCTTCCTATTCTGCTAGACTATCACCCACATGGAACCAGGTCTGTGGCTTTGTGTAGCTGATCCTTCCAAACCTTGAAAGATGGAGGTTGCACAACACGTCTGGTGAGCATTTCTACTGCTGTGCCCTCCTGCTGAAACACATTTTCTTAATGCCCAAACTGAAATCCCAAATCGCATTTTGTGGTCTTTGTCTTTCTTATACTGCCTGGCACTACCAAGAAGAATTTCTGTCTTCCATCTTTGTAGCTGCCCATCAAGCCATTTTATTTACAAATTTGTCCCTTGGCCTTCTCTTCACAAAGGCAGAACAGGTCCAACTCCTTCAGCCTCTCCTTGTGAGCCATGAGCTCCCAGCCTTGTGCCGTTTTGGTAGCCCTCCATTAGACCTGCTGCAGTTTCTTCCTATCCCTCTTCAGCTGGGTGCCCAAACCAGAGACAATATGAGAGATGGGATCTCACCAGAGCCCAGTACTCTGCTCATTGCTGGCCACCAGTGGGACATCAAGCCATTGATTACTCTCCTTTGAGAAGTGTCAATAAAACTGTTTTCCTTAACTGCAATAAGGATCTTGTGAAACTCTGCCACTGTCATACTTAACTCCTCCTACTCCAGCTGGGAAGAGCTTCAGGACAGAAAGCACCAACATCATGTTCAGCTTTATCGTAGAACCATATTCTGGGCTGCATCAAAAGCAGCGTGGCCAGCAGGTCGAGGGAGGTGATTCTGCCTCTCTGCTCTTGTGAGACCCCACCAGGAGTACTGCATCCAGCTCTGCGGTCCTCAGCACGGGAAAGACATGGACTTGTTGGAGTAGATCCAGAGGAGGGCCACAAAAGTGATCAAAGGGCTGGAACACCTCTCCTGTGAGGAAAGGCTGAGAGAGTTGGGGTTGTTCAGCCTGGAGAAAAGAAGGCTCCAGGGAGACCTTATAGCAGCCTTTCAGTACTTAAAGGGGGCTTATAAGAAAGATGAGGACAGACTTATAGTAGGGCCTGTAGCAATAGGAGAAGGGGTAATGGTTTTAAACTAAAAGGGGTTAGATTCAGATTAGATATAAGGAAGAAATGTTGTATGAAGAGGTTGGTGAAACACTGGAGCAGGTTGCCCAGAGAGGTGGTAGATGCCCCATCCCTTGAAACATTCAAGGTCAGGTTGGACAGGGCTTTGAGCAACCTGATCTAGTCGAAGATGTCCCTGCCCATGGCAGGGGAAGTGGACTAGATGACCTTTAAAGGTGCCTTCCAACCCAAACCATTCTATGATTCTCAGATTCTGATGCAGACTAGAAGTTAGTGGGGCTATTTACCCAAGTTTCACATGCGTTGAAGTGTTGGCTTTTCAACTGCCCGGTGCTCTTCTGAGGATTTATTTAGCCAGGAAAATGATGACAGTTTGCTTTTTATGCAATGACGTGAATTGCTTTTTAGCTATTCCGGCTGGGAGTGAGAAAAATTGGATCAATGCCCAAGGGATGTCTCTGGTGCTAGGCTGGGCTGGTCTGATCCACTCTCAGAAGGAGACAGTACCATGTGGGTCGAAAGTCACCTTCTCCAACAGGCAAACCCCCTCTCCGTTTCTCCACTGCCCCTGTTTTACCCACTACAAAGGTACCCAGCAGACATCATGCAAGCTGGAATGTGGGTTGGATTTCCAGAAAGAAATATTGTCAGCGCAGGTATTCAGGGTCATGTACATCCTTACACCCAGTTAATTTCATTTTAATTTGGGTGTTGAAAAATTGAGAAGCATGAGCTGTACAGCTTTGGAATATTGTTTAAAAATACATCTTGCCTGGATAGGTGGGAGTATGCAAAATGTGGATACCTTTTAGAAGAAGCCTCAGTTTTGTTATTGCTAGGATTTCCCACTTTCAACATTTTCTGGAAGGAAGAGGGCTATTTGGTTCAGAGGTTACTTTAGCTGTTTCTATCCATTTTGCTGAACTGAATGCCTCCACTCTCCCCAAAAGGCTTTCTTTTTAATAACAGCTGTTATTTCTTTCCAAGTGCTGGGAAGAGGAGTCCAATAAACCTCTCCTTGGGTTCTTTCCAGAAATAAAAAAACATTTCGGCTGTCATTCAGGCCTGCCTTTTCATTAATTCTATTTCAATGTATTTTATATGACCGGGCATCTGCCTTTGCAACAGCAAGGAATCTCAGTGGGACAGAGCAGCTTAATCGATCAGCAATCCTGGTCACCCAGAAAGAGTGTTAATTGGCCTCAGTACTTGAAGCATGTGACACCACCTGACCTAATCATCAGAACTGGAGAAGTCAATAAATTAGGGGAGAAATGCAGATGGAGAAAATAAGGACCCAATTCTATACAACACACTGTGAACATCGTTCCTGAAACCAGTAGCGCTATATGGAAAAGCCAAGTCAAGCATTTGCTGGATAAGGCCCAGGGGAGCTGAGAGCAAGAATAATTTTATGTTTTCAGAGTTTCACCTTTTAGTCTTCCGTCACGTACATTTCATATGTCTTAGCAATTTGTCTGAAAGCTCCTAACTGAATTTGTGAAAATTATTCATTCTCCCACTCTAATAACCCAGCGGTGCAGCTTGCCTTGCCCCTCCGCTCCCCAGGGATGGACTGAGGCTGGCGATGCCAACGTGACGTGGTGAGGGGACTGGCAGGGACGTGCCAAGGCTCATCTCCCTCCGGGAGAGGAGCAGCGTTCGCACGAAATTCGGTGCCTCGGTTAAATGCCGCAGGTGAGATCTCAGCTCCCTCTGCGTCAACGAGAGCAGGTTTGCTTAGCCACAGGGTCCGGCATTTACCTCCAACCACTGATGAGCTAATAACTCCAGGCTGCTAATTTAGGCCTGTAATTTAGACACATGAAGAAGCTGGTGCGACTACCTCCCACAGTGCCTGCAGTATTAGCCATCAGCAATGGCCGGGTGAGGGCTGAAGGAGAGTGGATTGCCTTCAGAGGCAGGGCAGTGTCCTTTTAGCCTTATTAAAAGTGCTCCTGTCCCTGTGCTGCAGATGAAGGACTTCAGTCCCTGGAGCTGACAGGGGCGACTTTCCAAGCGGTGACTGCAAAGGAATTAACATGTGCAAGCACACGCTGTCCTGATGAGCGCAGGGAAGGATTAGCCTACATAACACAGCCAGGGTTTGAGCACATGGGCTTTCGGCAGGCGGCTGGGTCAGGCAGAGGCTCACGAGACAAAAGAGTCCAAGATCCCAAACCCATGCCGGGGCAGAGGCCAGCCCTCTCGTGCAGTACGGCTGGGTAGGAGCGGAACACTTCACGCCCCTTCTGTGGGACGAGGTCGGGTCAGGATTGGATCTGGAGTAATAAAGCTCTTCATCCTGCCGGCTCCGAAGGCAGAGAGTACTCTAGTGAAACCTAGACCTTCACTTAAACATTCAGAAAAAGAAGGAAACAAACAGTAAACGCATCTGATGATTGGCAATGTCTTAAATGGAGGATGGCGTAAAGAGTATCCCCCACCGCCTGTTGCGTTGACGGCGAAGCATTGGCGCACCGGCAGCGCTGGGCTGCACAAGCCCCTTCAGAGAGGGATGTCTGGAGGGACAGACACAGCCCTGGCCTCATCTGCTGTGTGTTGGCAGGGCCGACAACCCCGGGACCTTTCTGGGGAGGATGCAATGAGAAAAACTTGCGCAGGCCTTGCCTGGGGTATGGTCCTCCCGGCAGCCAGCTACGGGTGCGAGCGACTCGTTGGTGTGTTTCATGCCCACTGCTGGCCTGTCCTGTTGGGATTTGGGAGGTGACACAAGATTCTCAGATGTGGGACAGGAAAGGAGGGGACATATGTCAACCCTCAGGCATGGAACCATTAGGACTAAAGCCCCAGGGATAAGGATGCTTACAATGACATCTATCACAACCTTTTGAACACCTACTCGGGTTCTGAATTACCTTCTAGTTTTTGTCTTTAAGGCTAATAATAGGCAAAGTATTTGTGACTATCTCTGCAGGCGTGAAGCTCCTCAAAGTCTGAGGTAATTTTGTTATTAAACATTTCTGGACATGGTAGGTGGTAATTTTCTTCCCTGAGAACCCAGCAGGTAGCAAATGCACAGAATCCAACCTTGAATTTTTATGCAATGAAAAACAAAAATGGAGAGTTTCTTACTTAACCAGAAGCTGTGGGGACTGGGCTAAAGTCTCAGTCTGGGGTAGCCAAGCCTCAGGAAAAGGTCCTTTGAACCAGAGGGTCCTGAAGAACAAATTTTCAATGAAATTTTTTCCATCAATTTTTTCACAAATATTGGGTTTTTTTTTCAATAGAAATCTATCAGTTTTGCAGCTGACTCTCCTGCTAGTTGGAAAGTGGACATCTTAATGTTTTTTCAAAAAAATCCAATTTAAAACTTTCCAATATCTTACAGAAATTTCCAATCCTTACAGAAATGCAGTTATCTTGACTTTGTATGTTGCACCCTGACCCACTCTGTATAGCCACACAAGGGAGAGAGAAGAATTAACTGCAGACAGTGCCACTATCTACATGCACATCACAGTACTCAACAAAAATGAACACCACTATCCCCATTTTATATGTGGCACAATGAAACTATTTGTTTATCCTTGAAGTTCCATTAGGAAAACAAATTTACTGACTTCCTCTTTAGAACTTTGTCCCTCACCACCTCCCTTTCATTAAACACATCAAAAATCACAGCTACAATGAGAGAAAGCTTACTGGGAGGCTATCAGCTTTGCAGTTTCCTACCAGTTAGAACCACCTTGTATTGGTGGAATCAGTGGAGGGAACTGGTGTGAGAGACACTGCCACCAACCAGGTGCAGGGACACCAGTACAGGCAAAATGACTCCCAGAGCCAAGATGGTAGTGAAGGGGTGGCCATCTCCTACACCAAAAAGCTATAGATGCCCAACCATGAGTAAGTGAACATGTGGCTGGTAGGAGTGCTGTGGTGCTCTTTTATCCAGCACAAATGTCTGGAGGTACACTTATCCATCTGTTGGCTATCCACATAGCTGTGCTCTTATTTTTTTCTTTTTTTTCTGTTGTTGTTGTTTATGTATACATAGATCTGTGATATATATATATATATATGACAGCTCCAGGGAGAGTTGCACAGATAAACATCTGTAGGCAAGGTATGGTCCGCAGTGGGAAAAAACCCACTGTGTTAGCAGACAAGTTAACATAAATTTGCAGTCAAAAGTCACAGGCACAGTCCTATTAGTTGCAACTGTCCAACAAAATGCATTTTCAAAAATAAGCAAAGCTTAAAAAAAAAAAAATCAGGAAGAAAGTTAACAAGGCACTACAAACTCATTTTGTTGCCCTTCAAGTGCCAGAAGGTGTTTAGAGACAGTGGAGATATTGATGTTAAGTCAAATACGGAAGGAAAGCAGACCAGATTATAGTAGCCTGGCGGACAGGAAGGAGAAAAGACATAAGGAATAGGAGCAATAAAGTCTCCAGACCAGCCAGGTGAAAAGTGCAAACCTGTCTTGGTCCCCTCCTTTCCATAGCTCACTTTTTCCCAGAGCCAACAAAAGTGATCTGTATCACATCCTTTATCTGCTGGCCTTTCAGTGGGGAAGGCAGGGTTTTTAAATAACAATAATAAAGCTTTCCATTTGTATTTTAATAAGGAAACATTTCTTTTTATCAGATTACCAGGCCTGTCATGATTCACCTCTGAGCCCTTCATTTGGCTAATGAATTTATGCCCCTCTCTCTAGGGGCAGAAGATCTTGTCATTCACAAAATGATGCCATTATCAGCAAATCTCATGCCAAGGCGAGGCAGGGAAAGAAATCCCTGCTCAGCTTCTTTGGTGCTGGTCTCTCCTTTCTCCTGTGCTTGGTGCTGTAAGAGGGCAGGTCATCGCTTAGCTCTGACGTTACTCTGCTCAAGGGCTGCTGTCCTGTTTCACAGCCTTTGAGGTCAGGAGGGACCACGGTGTACTATGAAAAAGCCCCACACCTTCGTCCTTTCTCAGATCAGGGCTGCTTTCCCTGTTACAGTGCAAAAAGCTCCTTCATTGATTCAACTTGGGTGCAAACCAAGTGGAATGGGCTCCCCCATCCTTCACCTAAATGTTGAACAAGGGTGAATTTTTGGCTGAAATATGGTCAAAAGAAGGCTGGACTTTGGTTGCAGTTGGGCCAGGAGGTGATTCTGCACCTCTGATGTGGACAGGGTACTAACCCATATGGCTGCAACATCACTCAGATGGCTTCAAAGACAGGATGCCTTCCATCCCCATCTATTTCTGAGCCATTTCACACCATGCCAGGGCAGCTTCTCAGCAATGGTTCAGGATACCAGAGGTACTGCCCACCACCTGCACTCCCATCATGGATATCTGGCAAACTTAAGTTTGAAGATGGCAGAAGAGCAAACCTGTGTCACAGCACATGGGGCAGCTCTAAGAGCTGGAACACTGTCCGGTATTGTTTTTCTCTGGCTAAAAAAGAAAGCCAAAAATCATCGTTTTTTTCTATGCAACCTCAAAATGTCTGTTATTCATAATCCTCACACAAACTTAGCCTATACATGGGCAATCCTCGCTCTCAGCTGTGCGCTGCAGTCCTCCTGGCACATCAGGGAGGGTTTGCAGGAGCTGGGTCTAGCAGTTGCCTGTTGGCAGTGCAACGTTCCCGTAGGAGATGCAGTTTCCCTGACGAGAGCCCTGGTCACACTGGGGAGTGGCAACTTTCAGGGGACACCTAAAGCCCATAGCCAGGTGGGAGTCCTTCCACATTTTGTGGTGTTTTCCTTCTGCGAGAGAGGCTATTTCACTAATGTCCTGCCTACCTAACACCCAGCCTGTATTTTCCACCGGGAACAGTAGTTTTCCACTTTCAGCCCCTAAATGATTCTGGGCTAAATAACTCACCACTGCTTATCTCTCTCTGCTGGTTTGGGAGGAAGCAGAAAGGATTAGTGGAGACTATCACTTAATTTTTAGCTTGTTGGATTAGGGGAAGCAAGTCCCACCCTCTATGCCTACATTACAGACTGAAGGGTTGGGGGATCAGATGGGATGGGGAGAGGAAAGTGTGTGTGTGTGAGTGAATATTTACTGGAGGATTTAGAAAAATATCTGTTAGTGGTACACTGCTGTGCTGTTATCTGTCATCTCCTGCATGCTCTAAGCTACACAGAGGTACCAGGCATTCCCCGATCCTGGGTACAGGCAGGAGGAGTTTATCAAGATCCTGGTGCTTCCTTCCCCTCTTGCCCAACCCTCCATATCTCACTGTACATTAAAGGGAAACTCAGACAACTAATTAAATTACTTTTCCCTGACTTAAAAAACTTAATAATATTAAATGAGCTTTCACAGATGCCAAAAGTAAAAGCTATAATGGCATTTTCGGCCAGCATTGAATTGTTAATTAATTGACATACATTAGAAATAGTGTAACAAACACATGCAGCATCAGCCATCTATTCAGAACAAACCTGTAAAATGTGATGGTCTCCGTGACTCATGCTGGTCAGACCCAGCTAGACTTGCATATATAGTGGCAGGAGTCTGCTTTAGGATGGGGGGATAGCATTGGTTATGTATGGCAGGGCTGGTTTTGCCTGCCATTTACATAAGTCCTGCTTTTACAGGACTGGCATTCATCAGGGAAAATTACAAAAGCTGTTACAAGCCCGCATTCTGCTAAAAAGGAGCTTTGTGGACATTTACGTGGTTTTGTGCATGTTAGATGTTGTGTTAGCAACTTACAGAAAAGCAAGTTTGGGTGGATGCAGAATGGGAAGAGCTGTGAAGGTCTCCCAGGGTAAATACCTACAGCACTGACAAAAACTGTGTTCTTTTTCTTACTGTGACGAACAACATTGTTAGAGACTGGAACATGCCCAGTGAGATGATAACACTGGCAGATCACTACAAACGTGTCCATCCATCCCATTCCTTGGCGAATGTCATGGTATGAGGTTACTGCTGTAACCTCTCTGCTATAGGGCAAGGACCCACATTTTTCTTGCAGAGAGCATGTTAACAGCTGTCTTACCTTCAAGATTTCTATTCTTATGCCTTACACTTTCATGTCAGAGGGGCACCAGCCTACAAACCATGTCCATCTCCATTTGGCATCTTGGTCATGGGAGATAAGGGAAGTGGAAGTCATCCAGGGCAGGAATCTGGCACAACTGAGATTCCAAGCAAGACATGGTCTAGAGTCTGGTTCAGCAAACACAGCTATAACAAAATCTTTCACACCAAAATACCTGAAAGTGTACAAGCCAGCAGTGCATCAAGAATGTTTTCTTTCCCAAGACATTGCATTATCTCATCATGTTGTTATAGTGTCTTTACTTCCTCAACCTCAGAGAAAAATAAAGAAGGTCATTTAACAAAACAGACATAACCTAAGGGTTTCTCCAAAAGGCTCCGCATTTAGTGTTAAAACTATAAGGAAGGCCAAGTCCTACCTAACTGCTTAGGAACACAGTTTGTCTTGGTTGCCTGTCTTGTGGGTCTTTGCAATGGAGGTACATGGGATGGGCAGAACTGTAACTCATTTCAGACAAGTCCTAATAGATCCCTTGATCTGATTGTTATTTCAGCTTCTCTAATACCTCATTTAAAAAAAAACAAAACAAAAAACTGTGGTCTCTACTTAGAATGAACAGTAGAACAGATAAAAAGGTCAATGCTAAAGACCTTCTGTTCTGTAAGGAACATCTCGCTGAGTCGGGTCACTTACCTAACTCCTTCAACCATGCATAGCTAGACACACCAGATCATAAATCAATCTCCCTTTTCAAAAAGAGATGTGTGTTCCTGCTCATGGAAACAAATCTATAAATAATCAAAAGGTAATTCTGGAATAAATGGTGGGGTTTTTTTTCCCCCTTCAGCCACTTAGAAGAGCACTGGCTTCCTTTCAGCCTTGGCAATGCTTTTATCAGGATCGCAAAGCTGTGGGTCTACTTTGGCTTCTGCCCAACAGATTAGGTGTAACATCAGTAACACTGCAAGAACTGGTCTTGCTCATGCTCGCGCTCTATCATAATATCCGTATGCAGGAACAAACATTTCTAACTTGGACAACACAAATGAAATCTGCTGGAAAATGGAGCAGATTTCCTGCGTGAAGGAAATGGATGCCACATTTAGAAACAAGTGCTGTGAGAACACTGCTGTTCACTAGTTTTTTTTTACATGAACTCAAAAGTCTAAATACCATGTTTTTGGCCACTTTTCCTTTTTTTCGCCTCTTGTGCTGGAAAGCAGCAGTGCCTGTGCTCCCACACGACGCTGTCACTGGCTGTGAGGTACACAAAGCCATTAAACACTACCCAGCGTAAAGGCTACTCTCCAGTTGTGCCCTGCTGTGGTCAACACAAGCACCTCGTGACCGGTCTTGGCATACGCTCAAGCAATGCTGTCTGCTGCTGAAGTCATAGCCCTACCTTAAATCCAGTACTGATGAATGTTCAAGCAGGCATAATGAGGGTTTTTCAAAAGGTGCTGCCAGTTAGGGAGTAGTGAGTTATATCTGGGAAACTACTGCCCTGTGAAATTCCTTCCCATACCCTGACTTTCGGTAGAAGCTACAGAATCCAACTGGTAGAC
This sequence comes from Haliaeetus leucocephalus, assembly GCF_000737465.1. Lineage (NCBI taxonomy): Eukaryota > Metazoa > Chordata > Aves > Accipitriformes > Accipitridae > Haliaeetus > Haliaeetus leucocephalus. The sequence continues at coordinate 20,185,701 of NW_010972436.1, read as the reverse complement.
ACGGGATGTGGGATTGAGTTCCCTGAATGTAGGTGTCCAACGTCATTTGAGGCACGTCAGGAGATTTAAGCCACCAGCACAGGGCTGGCAAACAAAACACAAGACTTCAGACTCTCAGCCATTTGGCGTGAGCGCTGGAGGCTAGGCAGGATACCCACAGCATCTGCAGTGACATCGAACACTTACAAACAAGCACTGAATCCTGCCCAGAGGGTGGGATTCAGCTCATGGATTAAGACACTTAAATGTAAATGCTTCCATGTGTGCTACATGCCTGAGTGTCCACTACAGTAAACGACAACCTTGTTGGTGGAGCCTAGAGACGGATTTGCTTGTCCAAGTGTAGGCGTCTCCTTTTGGGGAGCTGATTTGCAATCAATCTGCATCAAGGGAAATTTCAATTAGGTCTTGAAAAGATATTTTTCACAAAGAGGACCCAGAGGGATCTGCATCTCTGGAGATACTCAAAACTTGTCTGGAAATGACCCTGAGCAATGTGCTCCAAGTGCTGCATTGAGTGGGCACTAGTTGAGCTGCGGAGCTCCATTTTAAAGTCCATTCACTAGCTCTCCACCGACTCCCAAAGGATACCAAAGCTATTTTAGTACGTCTTATTCTATAAGCTGCAGCCATGCCTTCATGTCTAGATCCTACATAACTGATGGCATAAAGGGGAGGGAGAAGCAACATGGCTTTTGCAAGGGGAAGTCGTGTCTCAAAAGCCTCCTAAGAGGCTTTGAAAGAATCAGTGAGCACGTTGATGTGGGTGATTTACTTGATATTGTGTATTTGGCTTTCCTAAAAGCGTTTGGCAAAGGCTGTCTCATGAAAGGTTCTTACAAAAACTGAGCTGCCATTGGATTAGGAGGAAGTTTTTTGTGGGTTAATGAGTAATTAAAAGATAAGAAACAGGTTGTGAAGAAAGGGGCAGTTTTCGCAGTGGTGGTGATTCCCCAATATAAACAATGTGAAAAAGAAGGAGGTGGCAGAGTGTGAATGACACATACTATCTAACATCATAAAACCAAAAGTAACTGTGAAGTGTCATGGAGAAACCATGTGATAATGCAGGACTGTGAAGATGGCAGATGAAATCGCTGATGATAAAGTAATGCACATCCTTAACAATAAAGACATACTGATCACCTCTGGGCGAACTATTGCCCTGAAGAAAAGGATTTGTTGTTGCTGCGAATGAAGGTGGCCTGTGAGCACCAGCTCAGTGCTCAGCAGTGGAGAAGGGTAATAGAGTGTTAGAAATTGCAAAGAAAAGGAAAAAATATAAAAGCATCACTACGTGACAGTGGACTGCAGCCTGGGCCCTGTGCACCTCAGAGCAAGCATGGTAGAAACAGAAATGGACAAGGAAAGGTGAGGTGTAGCAAAAGTGATCAAAGGCATGGGACAACTTCTGTAAGAGGAGAAATGAGTCTTCAGTGTGGAACAGAAAAACTGAGGAGGAATAGGATAAGGATGTCTATAAATTCATGGTCTAGAAAATCAGAACTTACTTCCCTTCTTCTCATAAGTGATCCAATGCAGTTATGAGGCAATAGGTTTACAATATCAAAAGACAATGCTTTTCTGTCTTACACATAGTTAAATTTTGAAACTCCCTGTTTCAGGGTATGGGGTGAATAGGATGAATCACCTTATGGTAAAGTAGACATCCAAACTAGATCACATAGATCACATAAATCACACCCTAAAAGTGCTTATTTTCCTTCACTGACTACACAGGAAGCTTATGACGAGTTGCTTGTCTGTAGAAGTCCATGCAAAAGCTACTCGGAGGTAGGTTAAGATGAAGCCCACCTCTAACATCTGCTGGGAATGATGGGGTAACACATTCCTCTGTCTTTGAGAACTGTGGACAAAGCTCCTGCGCAGAAAAATCTGTTGCAGGGCAATACATCAGTCATATAGCCCAAAACTCTTGAGTTTGTATCTCCCAGAATAGTCATCCACGTAGAGCGTTTTTTTCTGGATTGTTGATTTACCTGCATGTGGGGCTAATTAACTGGTGCATTCTCAAGGGGAGAAATTAATTTTTGGCTTACCTCCACTGCACTAAGAAGAATTTCACCAAGGATTCAGTTGTTTCAAGCACACAGTGTGGTGGTCCTATCACTAAACCAAGAATAAACCCAGCCTACCAGTTACCCCTCCCTGTGGGTGCGTGGTTCTTTGTGTTTGTTCAGCATGCAAACCAGAAATACAAATCCCATCAGCACTGAAGTTTTACAACAAGTTCTAAAAACAAAACCCCTAGGAACTCCGGGCAACCTGAAAAGTTCCTGGTTTTTATACTGTATGAGGGGCTGCAGTAGTTTATCTAGGAGCAGAAGCAAGTCCCTCCCTTTCAAACTGGCACCAAGCAGGGCAGCAGACGGGCAGGTCTTTCCTCCTCTCCCCCAGTTCACTGAGTGCTGTGTCCTCCTGCTTCCCCAAAAGCGTGAACAGCTCTGCCTCAGAGGAGGTGTGTTATCACAGCCCGGGCTGCGCGACGAGTATTCGGGTGTGCTCGGGATGCTCCAGGCATCAGCTCAAACCCAGCTCTTTCCTGAGCCCTACTGGAAGCCAATACCCAGTCTGAGAATCGGCTAGAGCCATAAATACAGTTAGAGCACCAGAGACGGAGAGGCTGCGTGTATCTGGGTAGCATGAAGCAAAAACAAGTGCTGGCTGCACGAATCAACGTATGTGCAACTGATAGCTTTTGTGTTTGCCTAGAAGATACATAATGCACCAGTAGTTATACAGTTAAATGTATTTCTCTTTTTGTCCTCCATCTGATGTTACCAGAGGCTTCAGAAAGCTATCTTGGAGATGAAAGACCTCCTAAATGACACCACCAGGAAAATAGCTATAATGGAGCATGTATTTTGCTTCCAAGATGAAAGTCACCTTCTTACACTGAGAAAGGCATCGATATTAAAACACACAACTACATAAACAAGGTTAAAGAATGTAAAATGTGATGCTTCTGATGGGAAGGGAGTGAGCTGGACCAGGACAGTTTCTACCTTTCTATTTACATTTTTCTAGTTATTTCCAGGTAAGCGGCAAACTATTTTAAGTCTTCTTCAAAACACAAGTGAAATTTTAACACACAATATAGGACCATGAAAATTGCCATACCAGGGCTGTCTAATCCTAAAGACTGCCTCTGATAACAGCCAACAATAGATATCTCATGGGAAGATACAAACCTTCATATAATGGACAGTGCTTATGGGAAAATTACTTCCTATCCCCTGAGGAGAAGACTGGTTATTTTATGCTGTGCTCATGTGGGAACCTTACACTTTATCCCTCTTAACCTTGTTTAATTTAACAGTGAGTATTTTCCATTACCCTTTCAAATCCTTCTGTGATTCCTGCTACTATTTTAAAACTATAAATCCTTGGGCAGCCTGTACCACCCATTATGTGATGCTCTGATCCACCAGCCTTCCCTCCCCCAAAACATTTTCCTGCCTTTAATTTTCCTGAAAGAAGGTATCATTTATTCCATTTGTCAACTTGTACACTCTGTGGCACACACTATAGGCCAAATATTTTCACTTCCCGGTTGTACAAGGAGGGTCGCTGTAATTCGGTCATTTTTTTCCTGCTTTACTTTCTGGTCTGAACACAGGAGTCTGCCTTGATCAAAACGTTGGAAGCTCCAATATCACAGGCCACACTCCCAAGCCAGAGGTGGCTGCAATCTCTTCTGCTCAGAGCAGCTTAAACGTGCACCTCTAAGCTGTCAAGAGGACATTTGTGCCACTCTCTTTCAGCCCCGCGTGCCCACCTCGGATATTCAGAATCCAGCTCTCCAGCAATGCATGGAGGTACCACTCCCACCCCTCGAATAAAAGCAAAGCACCAGCTGTGAATGCTGTATTCACAATACCATACTCCACAGACAATGTGACTTTATTCACAAATATGATTTTTACAGAGGTAGAACAAAATACTTTGTATAATTTTTTTAAACTATATACATATAAAGAATATAATAGAATGACAAGAAAGAAAAGGTGTAAACAAAACAATATTATGCCATCAAATACAGTACAAACAGCATGCAAGAACAGCTTCAAATGAAACCTTGCTGGTGTAACTTTATTTCTAATGTGGTAAACGAAGAGTAGTAAAGAGTCATGCTCTAATTGGATCGAGTATGCCACAGCTCTGCAATTTTAATTATTTTTTTTTTCTTTTACAATAAACCAACAGGATAGCTTTCTTTTCACTGTGGTGGGGAATGCTTTTGTAATGCCCAATGTAATCTTAACAGAAAAATATAATAATCAAATCTACAAAGTGTACTCTCATTTAAAAAGCAAAACCATAGAAACTGTACAGTTTTAAAAAGCGAATTATCTCAACTGCTTCTTAAGAGAATTTTCTAAACAAAGAATAAAATATGCAGAATAAAAATTAGGAGAGCTATTGTTCTGTAACAAACCTAATCAAATACTTGTTTTCTATTCCAATAAACAGGTTTTTTTAATTAATGACTATTCTGGAAATTATGGGGTGGGCTGGGTTTTATTAATGTTCCACTTGACTAATAAAGCATGAACTCCTTACAGGTACTATAGCTGTCATTCCCCTGGGGATAGATGGAGATTGGTTCTGCATGCATGCTAGAGACAGGAACAAGGTTTAGTCATTGGTGTAGATTTAAAAAATATTTTAAAATGTTTTAAATGTTTAGTAGCATCTATAAAAATAATCTTGCTTGTTTTACTACTGGGTTGAGATTTGGATATGGGATTTTCTGCTGAAATTCATTCTTGGCCCTCTCAATTGCCAAGGACTTCCACTGGATGTTACCTGGGCTGCACCAGGTCCCACAGACAATGGTCAGGAGCACTGGGCAGAGCTCACACCTGAAACACGTGAAGCCAACAGCAAACCCCACACCGTTTTCCCTGTGGCTAGGGCTGAACCTCAAGGATCTGGTCTTTGGGGAATGGTGCTGTCCTACCCCTCCATCCCTCTAAATCTCAGCCCTTGTCATGGGAAGGGCGAAGACTGGAGAAAGCAACTGTGCTGTTACTCCTACAAACTATCAACGCTGGTGACAACCACCTCTCCATCCCTCACATCTGCACACACTGTGACTACATGAGCGTGGGGTCTGGTCAGGTCACGGTGGGCTGTGCTCGCTGCTGGGCCTGTGGGAAAACACGGTTTTCTCCCTCTGCCACAGGCTTTGACCAGAGAGGAAGGAAACTGTGAGCACTGGGGTTGAATTGCCCTCCTGCAGCTCTCCCGCTTAAATGTCATTTAAAGATTCATCCACAGACACAGCACCTGTAGATTCAATTTGTCTTTATCAAGAACACGAGGATGGTCAACATTAAACACACGCTGTTTATGGCTACGCGTCAGGCACCAGCCCAAGCTTCAATCGCAATAAGTTTACTCAAGATAAAGCAGAATATTGAACGGGGAAGGACGGTGGCTCTCATTTGACTCTGAGCTCTCAGGTGATGCTGGATTCCAGGAAGAAGCTCAACTCAAGCTGCCAGTGAACATGGGGCAGGACCCACGTCCAGTGCAAGTGGCCAGCGGTGGCCTGAACAACATCCTTTGCCAAATCACAAGTTAACTGCAGTGAAAACGGTAAAGAAATACCTGCCCTGCATGAGAAACCCATCTCTGTGGCTTCATCCATGGCTTTGGCATCTTCCCGGGAAATGGATTATCAAACCCCTCCGGATTGCCCTGGTGCAACTGAAACCTGTGTTTCACTAACAGACCCTGCGGCAGGTGATCACCCTCAGAAGCAGGGCGTTTACCGAGAGGTGAGAACAGGACGCTACCTGCAGACAGAACACTCAGTGTGATAGTTTACAGTCAACAGAATAAGCCTGACACCTCTTTGTGGAAGAACTGTACAAAACATGGCTGAAATAACAGGACTGTCAATGACATTCAGTGGGACAGACTCTAACCCTCTGAGTAAGACTGCATCTTTCTGTTGTGTAAACTGGTCTACAAGTATGAATAAAACAATAGACCCCTGCCCCATTAGCCTTGGGGAAGATTAATGCCCTCTAATCTACGCTAAATAAACTCCAAAGCATGAAGAGCAATATTTAAGTCCTACACTCAGCTGCTTGTGAATTAACAGGGATCACCCTGAAATTGCTATTATGAAATGCAAATATTTGCAAAAGAACAATTAAAAAATATTCCTGGAGTGCAAACGAAAAGCTTGTCAGCCATGTTTGTGGTATGCACAGGGACAGTCAGAAGGCGAACGCTAATGCATCCCATGGCAGAAATCTGTGCTAAAAACACATTAGCCCATTGGCAGTAGGTAATGGCACAGCATCTTGCTCTGGGAAATAATTCTACCCAATAATCGGAGGGCTTGGGTTAGGATGCCCTGATTTTGATTCTTTGGACAGTTTGTTTGGATATAACTACCTGTATTTTCAGAAAGCTGCAGTACATGGCTCACAGTAAATCTACTTCAAACACTTGCTGATACTGCTCAAACTGATCTCATCTGCCCTGATCTGCAATTTTGTGTTAGCTAAAGTAATAAAAGAATCCTGTTAAACCTAAATTATCAAATGAAAAAGGCAATTTTCTCATTCATACTCCATTAGTTTTTTTAGTTATTGCTAGGAAAGCTCTAAAATGCTTAGGCCATAAAATAAACATGTGGCTTAATGTACAGTATGTGTACTTAAGAGGATGATGGCATCTGCAGTAACTGCTCTATACTGCTATAGTAATGGAACGCACAAATGAAGCAACAGCACATACCAAGCAAAGCATACAAAAATGTATGGCAAAAAGTAACAAGCCTTCTGCTTTTTTTTTTTTTTTTTTAAATAACTCTTTAATTGCTAAAAAGAAGAAATCACCAATATCCACACCCACAACACAAAATTGCAACATGGTTGATTTCGACAGATGCCTGTTACCTCTGTGCCAGCAAAACTCTGTGATATTGTCATCTTTAACATTTCACTGATTAGAAGTTTATAAAAGCTTCCCCTTCCCAAATTAAATTCAGTGATATATTTTCCAGTGCTGAAGTTAAACGATTAACTTAATATGGTTTCAAGCACACAACACTGTTAAGATTTTGGAAAAAAAAGCACCCCAGATTCTTAAACCATGGAGATGTAGGATAACATATGAAAAAGCATCGAAGTATTCACTTTTGAAAATGAAATTAAGAGCCTAGATCACATAGGTACCTTTGATGATTCTACTCAGGCCCTTCATTCAAACATATCAGAGTACTTTCTATCAATAATTTAAATTCCTTCAGAAGAGTACCACAACTAAAGCTATGAATTCACATAAGCAAGATTGCATAACCAAACTATTCACAGACACATTTTAGCATTACTTTGCAACAGTAGGCATTAGGATTTTGAGAACATAAGAATCTCTGAAATTCAACCCGTGTGCTTCTTTATCCCTTAATGGTTAGTTAAAATAGGTATCATTCAGAACAAGGAGCAAGCAGAAAGGTGCAATGAATGTCTGGATCAGACAGACTCGATGAGAATCATAAAATGCAGATTGGAGATTTCCCCCTCAGCCAGGCTTTTACAGAAATATATTTTTCCCGGCTAAAAAGGATGGCACAGCACAGTTTTACAGAGGGAAATGCAAAAATATAAAGAGGAGAGTCCCGTTTTCTTCCTCAGTAATCCCATAAAATCAACCATCTGTTTCCACAACAGCTCCGGACATTTACCTGACTGCTGACAGGGCCTTTCCCCATCACCTGAGGTGAGTCTACACTCTCCTTTTCCGCGCTGTCAGTGGTAGGTACACGGTCAGAGTTGTTGTGCTCCTTATCCCCCAGCTTCCCATTAATGTGACCAACTCGTTCTCCCCAGTTGCAACAACTGTGCAGGCCTACTTACTTACAGTTCAGATTTTCTTCCATTCATGGCACAAAGCTGAAAAGTAAACAACAGTTAAGAAAACATTTGCTTGCCAAAGCCCAGCATGAGAAGGTGCAAGCTCTCTTTGCCAGAGCCTGGACCTGTGTTTACTCACACCCTCAGCACTGTTTCATGCTCTAGCTCGGCATTGTATAGGAACAATCACCATCCTCTTCAGGCCCCCCACCCCCCATTCAGCCTTTGAGAAGTTACAGAATATAACAGAACACTGTTTTCTGAGACTATATTGACTGCACTAATTACCCACAATACTGTATATTTGCTATTAAGAACATAAATGTGTGCTTTCAAAGTGTGACATTCAGGGCTTCGAGGATGTGAAAGAAATTAGGTGGATTGTTCTGTCACTTAATCCGAGGCTTCAATGTACTTTTAAAAACTTGTTTAAAACCCCAAAAACCAGAATACACATTTTAACTGTTGAACTTTTACCAGCTAAAGGAGTTTGTAAGGACCCTATCACTATGTGGTTACAACAGAAGATACACAGTTAAGGTCAGGTTACGGTTTCCAAGAACATTCACAGGGACTGAGGATGAGGAAAACGAGGGATGGATCCTGCAGGAACCTTTGGGAGGCCGAGCTGCTCACTGGGGAAGTGCCTTGAGTATTGCATTCACTTCCTCTGCAACCGCTGTCAAAGCAAATTCAAACTGCTCCTGTGGAGAGAAGAAACGCATACTCTGAATAATAAAACACTTTCCAAAAGCCTGGTGCACTATTCCGCAGCCGAGCATCCTCAAGACATTGTTAAAAATATGAATATGCAGGAGGAACTGTACACTGCAATGGGAAGGAACAAAATGTTCTGGGATTATTGATGCCATATAACATCTTTGACAGCATCTTGAAGTTGGAGTCATTTTAATGGAGAAAAATGTTGGTAGCAGAAACCAAGCTATTGGGACACAATGATGTATTGCAATTGCATGGTCAGAAGGGTTTGGGAGTAGTTGATCACCAGCCATTTCCTTCTGACACAGAGATGGAAACTTGTTAACATAATTGAGATATGAAATAGGTGAGATGCTGCAAAGCAGAGCCTTTGGCTTTTCTCAAGACTGTTTCTAGGTGAAATCAGCTGGAATAAATACCTCCTCACTGTATATCTATTACATAGAACAGTATCTGCTTTTTGGTTTACTTGTTATTCTTCTTTTTCAGCCTCCCTTTTTAATGGCATTTCTGCACCCACAAATTACCTAATGACGGTTAGACCACTCCTATTTAAGAAATACTTGGGAAGGCTTTTCTCTGCTATTAATTTACTGTAAGCATAAACCCAAAATTACTAACGGGCTTCCGGGCTGGGTTGGCAGAGGTGTGAAGGACACAGCCATGAATGGCCACCTCCTCTAAGTTCTACCCTAACACACTCCTGAACTGTGTAGTTCTACAAAAGGACAAAGGAGTTTTACTTCCTCAAGGTTAAGAGGTGTTATATTTTCTAAGCAAGTAATTTTTCTCAGAAATTTACCTTACTGAAGTGTCTGACAGGATGATTTGGCATTTGCAGCTTTTCAGATGAAAAAAGAAAAGAGGGCAGTTTACTCAGAATATAGGCAAATCAAGGACACCAGACAAGGACTGTGGAGAAGTTTCTGGATTTTCTAGAAGTACTCCAGTGGTTTAAGCCAGCCGGGGTCAAGAGCTGCTGAAGAACCGACTTTAAGAACGGAGATCTGAGATGCACCCTGCAAAGCATCCTGAGATCACTGCTGGGATACTCTCTGTGTCTCCAATTAGAGACCTGGTGGTCTGGTAGGTACCACCAGCCCCTCAGTTTGCCCTGCCAGCGGCTGTGCGGGATGGCTGCAGGTATGTACGCAGCAGTGGTGGATGGCTACAGAACACGGCCAGCCCCCAGAGGTGATTACTGGGCTAACAGCATTCATTTTCCACAGCGTTTCACTTTACTGTGGAAATCTGCTGGAAGGATGAAAGAACAAACTACAGATGTGCAACTCGTAGTTCAGAAAGGCAGCTGACTTTTAATTCCTGCAATTCAGTGCCAATCTTCTCTGCCTTGTCTTACCCCGCTGCAGAGTCATCTCCCATGTGGAGATGCCTCTGAGACAAGCAATGATGGGCACAGTTCCTGAGCAGGAAAAGAAGAACAAAACTCAGAATAATTTCTCAGAGACACTGACATTCAAGAATTTTGCTGTCTGCTTGGTGCTGTCAAAGTGGCATCCTTGTACATTTGCTGGACTGCAGCCAATAGTTTTTAATCAGATATCAGTTCACCCTAAAGAGTAGGACTCACCCTCATTAGGCATAGAAAATGGTGTATATGCCTGCCTATGCCTCCCCGCACTCCCCAAGGTCTCTGCAATTAAAGAAAAGACTGGAAGTGCTGGTGGCCACCCAGGAGCATCAGTTGTATTTTAACCAGAGTACACCGAATGTGTGAGAGGAGCTGGAGGGCAGCGGAGGCAGAGAGGGCATTCATCTGGCCATGCCGTGCCAGAACCAAACCGGGTGCCTTGTACCAGCTCAAAAAGCTTCGGGAAATTTGGGCTGACGCATGAGAAGTGCTCGCCTCTGGGAAAAAGAGCCTTGGCAGGAGCAGCCGGCAGCCGCTGGACCCCATCGGTGCAGACCTGCGAGGCGAGAGACCGGTGGAGCAGCCTGGGCAGGGTGGGAGACCTTTGTGCTGGGGCTGGAAGGAGGGGGGCAAAGTAGGTGCTCCCGGGATGCCGGCACTCAGGTGTGAGCGGGACAGCTGGTCCCCGTCGCTGCCAGTCCTTCGGGGAGCACAACAACAGAAGAGGCTGATCTGAGCACGATGGGGTTGACGTGGTGATGCAGCCAAGTTTTCAGAGATGTGCAGATGCCTCTTCCAAGATGTGGGCGTCGGTTCGGAAGAAGGGAAGCTGCCCATGGCAATGAGGCTACCTAATGTGCTCTTCATCTGAGTATTTTACAGTCAGGAAAAGCTTGTAAGATCAGGGGCTACGATACTTTAAAATTAGTCCCATTCCTGAAAATAACTTGTATTACTCTAAAGTTATTCACTGAGCAAATCTGCCCTTTAACCTTGTTGGTCCCAGACGTGTTCACCTTATTGTAAAGACCTGTCAGGCTGGAGATCATCTGACCTGCGAGTGCCTTTACCCTCACGGAGGCGTAGTCCTCATGGGAGCACAGGCCATCATTGCACCACCTGAGGAAAAGTGTCTGCCTCGCCCGAGGACCGTGGATTGATCAACATGAACTCCCAAGTTCAGTATGGATTTTGGAGACAAGTTCAGTGGAGACCACCGGCTAACACTAGGTGTGACCTTAAATTACTGAGGCAAAACAACTTAAAAAGCATCATCTTTACAGCCAGAGGTCAAAACTGACTGTGAAACACTGCAGTAAAAGGGACAGTAGAGCAGACACATGAGATGTGTGAGGATGTGGTCTCTCTCGGATGGCACAGCTGAGCTCTTCCCCCTCCTCCCTTCTGTGTAATATGCACAGGTGAAATGCAGATACTGCAGCTTCCATTGATGTGTATCACACCCTCCAAAGAAAAGCCTTTACACACCTTCTGCGCCTTTCCATGAGAACAACCACAGTTAGAGCAAATTAATTTCAGTAAATTTTAAAGGAGCTCAGTTTGTTGTTTTGTACAGCTACGCTATCATTCACATATGCTATTCGTATGTACAAGATTGACTGGAGATGAATTTTAACATCTAGCTTTTCCTAGAAAACAGAGCCGGACAGGCATTTTGTGGTGTCAGTCCACCTATAATGCAGAGGTGACAAGAATATATTTAGTAAAAAATAATAAGCTATGTTTCATTAAGTCTACAAATAAAAATTCCCAGGAAAACAAACTGAGAACAGGTAGCATATATGACACAATAAAGAACCTTAGCTAAATATTACAGATTGCAAGAGGAAAGATACAGGAGAGAGAAAAAAAGGAAATATATATTTTTCCCATCACAGAGAATACACTTCCTCCTTCATTACTTTTTCCTCTCACATGTGGCATATCAATTCTATTTTATGATTCCCCTGCAAAAAAAATAACAAACCCACAAACCCTCTATTATGCTTCTCAGAAATGCAGAATGTCGTTATGATAATTTCATTACCATTTATTATATACAGTGCTTTTGAATTAAAGATCCCTTCCAGAAGACAAAATGTTGCAAACAAATCTTTCACATGCTTATTGAAAATGTGGAGCGCTGCCTGCTGGAAACACAATAACATTGCTGAAGTAAGTTGGTGTTTATTTTGCCTAGGGATATTCTGTAATTGGCATTTCTAACCTGACTTTTAATCCATCGTTTTAAATTACTCCAAGAGTCTAATATTTCTCATTTGTATTCAGTGGGGAAAGCACAGGGGTTTGTTTAAATCCATCAGAAAAATTCTCTGGGGATCATGCATTGCTAGCATGTAACCAGATATTTATAATTTGCAAGACATTAGCTTGAATAAGTGATTTGGGTGGTTTTGAGAAAATGACAATGATGCAAGAAGGAGCAAGAGGAGAGATAAGCAATATCCTGAGAAAATTTTTCATCCTGGATGAAAACACAGGATACGTTTCTTTTCTGGAGCTTTTCCAGATAAATGTTTGGAGGGGAAAAACACGTCTCGAGTGAGATTTTCATGGGACTTGGGTAACTACTTCTGAGCTAAGTAAGAGAAGTTGTTCACATAACCTCATCCTTTGGTTCTGGAGCTATGCTTTTTCTTTTGTTGAAGGCAACAAGCTGTAATTTCTCTGCTCTGAGAGGGAAACTGGAATCTGAGCTCTATATTTCTACAGAGCTGCCATATATTTTGGATGCATTTACAGAGTAGTTCAAAACTTGCATCTTCCCTCAGAGTAAATATATGTGACATTGGATATGGTGTGCTATATGCATTTTTTTTCCAGTCTGAATAATCAGAGCAGAAGAAAGATTTGTGCAATTTTATGTCTTACTTGCAGATAAAGATTAGTCAGCTTTGACTGGCTCATCTTTATTTTTCATGCACTTACTTAATTGGTAAATAATAACTAATGTCCCCCCAACTGTTCTCCAGCCCCACTTCTCCTAGTATTAGTGGGAAGATAAAATGATTAGGAAGAGATTCAAGAAAAGTTATGAACCAATGATTCCTGCAACACACATTTATTTCACCTTTGTCCCTCAGCAATTTCAACTCCCTAAATGCTGCAGACTTTCCTATCAGTTCCAGCCTGGCCAAGACGGAGTGCTGTCACATTGCTCTTGTTACTCCGTTTGGGGCTATAACTCTCATTCGATATTTTATGATGTCATACACTGATTTATTTGGTCTCCATGCCATGAACGAGTTTCTTTATTGTCCTATTTGTAGCTCTTAACTTGCAGCAAATACCACAAACTATCATTCCATACGTGACTGAAATTGTTAATAATAGAAAGTTTCATTTCTAATTTGAGGGACTATAATCACACCATCAGCTATCTTTAAAAGTTTTACATTGTGGAAAAATGTCAAAACTATTACAACTGACAGGAATTATAGAGCAAAATGTTCACCTCACCAAAGGGTACAAATATAGTTACCATGCTACATCCATAAAGGACACGGCTTTAGGCACAATGTAAGCTCTTCCATTCAAAAATACTAAAAATGACTTGATTTCCTACAAAACTATATTTCCTTTAATTCAAAACTTTTTTTTTTTCAGGAAAAAAATCAAATGCAGCAGTTACATTCTCTTTAATGAGTTTAAGCTTTTGAAAAAATATTACATGCACAGATACTCTAAGAAAACAATCCATATTTCAGGATGAAAGCAAGAGCATTCTTTCAAATGCACATTTTCTTTAGTAGGCTATAGATTCTTGTCTTGACTGCCCTTCATATATGGTAATCAAGATAGATGTTGGAGATGTTACAAGAAAGAGCAGTAAACACCAAAGAAAGTAGCCTAGATAAATCTTCAGCATAAATAAACCTCAGTTGGTAGGGAGCCAAACAGAGTAATCAGCAAGCGACCTGCGTTAAATTAGGTCATACTCTCTCTCTTCTGTCATGAAAACAACTACTGTGAAAGACCTTTAATGTATTTAAAATCCCAGTGGATTTATTGACAGTACCTTTGTCTGGACCATGCCTGGTCTCTGGTCCCTCAAGTGCTCCAGGGTAGCAGCAATATCAATCTCTTTAGCACCTGCAACAAACCACAAATTGGGCTGAGTTCAGAGCACAAGATAATCCATGCTGCATCTGTCAATCTCTTGCTATCGGGTTCCCTTTGGGCTAACAGTCCAATTGAAAATTATTACATCCATCTCTCAGCAGACTTGGCAGGCAGCTGCAATTTTTGTGTTCATATAGAAAAATAAGAGGTTGGGGCAGCTTTTATTAACATTAATTCAAGAAAAGCCAGAGAAAAACAAATTCTTAAAAAATGCATCTGCACCTAGAGCAGAATATATTTTGCAGAACCTAAGGGTCTGTTGTGGCAATGCCACCGAGTGCCCCTTTGTCACTTCTAAGAGTATGCACTGAATTAGGGCCCAAACCACACAAAGATTTATGCTGTTGAAACAAGATTTAGGTGAACTTTTGTCACCTGCAGCCGAGATCCAGAAAACCTGCCTGTGGCTTCTTAGTTCAAGACCTGCCAGACCACCTTGCCGAGCGATCACTCTTTCAGCCGGCAAACCTACAGCATTTTCTTTAGGTTATACTTTGGATGTCGGGATACCGCTGCTGCGCAGTGCTCAGCAGCACCAAGATGCAGAAAACAGGCACATGCAGCCTAACTGCTGCGGGGACTGGCTCCCTTCCTCGGTGCAAATGGAGGTGCTTTCTTTTAAGACGTGATCTGTGGAGAGCAAAGCAAGTCCTTGTGCTTCTCACCTTTCTTGTAATAACCCAGAGCCTGGAGAGCCAAAGGGGACAGGGAGATGCTGATTTCCCTCTCAATTTCCTCCAGTTTAAGATGTTTTAAGACCATCTTCCTCATTTTCCTTAAGTGCCTAACCTGACACATCTTTTGAAGGGATTGAGAGGAAATCAGGATTTTGGTCCCTCCTGTATGAACTCCAAGAGTAGAAGCCTGGCTGGAAATCCTTCAAGCTGAGAAGTTCACCTACAGAGTTTGGCTCTTTGGCATTCGTCCCCTTCTGCATCTTCACACAGTGCCTGCCAAAGCATCACGCAGATGGGCAGAGGGTCACCCTAGCCAAAGTGTAACTGCCCCACCTCTGCTCCCCTGTCCCCTACTGCCCTGGTTGTCCGTGCATTCTCCTAGGGCAGATGTGGGTCCACAGCTTCTGAAGCTTAGAAAGATGCTGACCTCAGGTCTCTCTTCTTTTGTACATACAGTTTTGTCATTAGATGGCTTACCAAGAACAGGGATCAGCTACAATTCTGAAATCTGCTCTATTTTAAAGGATACTCAATGGTGTGCTCTGAAGAACACTGTGGCCTTTCGCTGTGCAGCTTGACAACCATTTCCTATTGCCTGGCCCTAGGAATCTCCTGGCCCAGCCTGTGCCAATTTGGGAATTCCTTCTGGAGGCATTTAAATCTGCCCAACTATTCACAGGGGTCTTGGCGCCTAACTTGTGGGCCACGCACCTAAAGCATTGCTGCTGCAATAGCTAACTTGTACACATCTAGAACATATACTTGTTTAGTTCCCAGGACTGGATTTGGAGGATTGGGCCCAATTCTTAACACTCCTCCTACAACTCTTGTAATTTAAGGGCTTAAGTCTAACTGTAATTAGGTTCATGTCAATGTAAACATCATGCACCTCCTCATTTACCTAACTCAACTTTATAACTCAGCACCATCTTTTAAAAAATTCAGAAAAGCAACTAATGGTGAATGATTTCATTTGGTTTCCTTTGATAAAAGATAGGAGAAGATATTTAAAAATAACATCAGCTCTATAAGAATAATTGATTTGCAATATATTCTTCATATTGTTGAATATATGTTCTTCAGCTGTAACAGAAATGGAATGATATCATTCAGTCACAACTTGGAAAAGGTATCTGAAAGATATTTTTGCTAATTACCATGGGTTGTGCATTGTATGGCTTTTGCTTCCTCCACAACCCCCCCCACTGTACAGGAATTTACATGGATGAGCTTTGGAAAAAATAGAAAGTTTTATTTTAAAATAAAAACCCCCAAACCTCCTTACAATGGAGCAAAGCAATACATACATACGTTGTAAAGTCTGATAACAGTGACAGTAATTATACCTTAAGTCTGTTGCAGGTTTTGCATTTGCAGTGGCAGTTCATCTGGAAAGCATCAGTAAAGGTACACTCTTTGTAAACCCTGGTGTAAAGCACTGGTGTAACATGGTAGCTCATTTTAGCATTTAGTCTCACACACGCACATGCAGTTAGGAGAGATTTTCCTGTTCCACCACAGATGTCCATAGCAGCAGAGTTGTGTGAGTACTGCACATGCTTTACAGCCTTACTTGTGGCCTCATTGGATAACCAGGAATTAATATGTCCCAGTAGCATCTTGGTTCAACATAAGAGGAATTCTCTCTTTCAGAAATTAAGCTATGAGAAAAAATTCAGACACCAGCATCCATGGATGAGGTTAACCCCAGTCCTGAGCTGGCCTCCGAGGTGTGCTGCAAGGATGAACCCGGAGATCCTCCCAGTGGAGCTGGCAGGCTCGAGTGCCGCGTGGGCTTCCCCATGGCTGCAAACATGTACGTCCCCCCCTTCAGTGAGGGATGGTCTTTATTTGAAAATACTCTAGCCTCAGGACTAAATGGGAAAAGGTTCATGACAAGACCTTAATAACAATCTTTAATAGCCAGATGGGCTTCTGAGCTTACCTTTGAAAGAGTTAATTCCTCCATTTCTGTGATGCAGGTTGCAGGCATTCACTAGCGAACTAATGCTTGCTTTTTTATCATCATTAATGGAATGACATGCCTAATAGTATGAACAACACCTGATTATAAAATCCTGATTTAGCAAAACACCAAAGCATATGCTTGCACTGGAAGGCTTAAAAATACTAGGCTGGAGAGCACTGACAATTAGAAAAGAGAATACAAAATGTGTCAAAAAGGCAATATTTTCTATCTTTTCTCCCCACCAATACATATCTGTCTGCTTAACAGTGCTACTGGTTTCAGAAAATAAAGAGAGGGATAAAAGAGGAAGCCTTTAAAGAATAAAGAACTGCCTTTTCACCTTTTGACTGTATTTTACTCTGCAGGGAATAAGAATAGTCCTAGTGGGCCACTGTGCTTAACGGGAAGCTTGTTTTGAAGTGTTTTGTCAGTAGAAGTCCCCGATACGTCAGTTTTTACTGATTAGTGTCCCCCAGTCCATGGGCTGTGATCAGCATGTCACCCACAAGCACTTCTGATGTCCTCAGCCATAGGTAATTAAAAGGAAAAGGAGAGCAAAGTATGATCTTGCCCAAATCACCTGTCTTGTTGAGAGGCCGGGGGGTAGAGGCAAGGCGAAGCAGAGGCAGAGATAGGTTTGCTATCCCCTTTTTTCCATTTCTGAATGCCTCTGATACTATGGTGATGGGAACTACCTCAGTACCTAGAGAGGCTGATCAACAAAACTTAGTGCTGCAAAGACGGGCAGCTGTTTTGGAAGAAAATTCTCTTGGAACAAGAAAATTCACAGGAAAAAGGATGAAATCAATGGCATAGGATAAAGCCAGCATGACTTGTTGTCTCTCTACATGAGCAAACCTCTCTTCCTCCCCCGCATCCACCACTACATGTTCTGCATCTATTCCCTTATTGTGCCTAAACCAAAGGAGTTTAAATATATATAGTCCACTATTAAATCTCATTTTGTGATGAGGGCTTTTTTTCTATTCAAACTTACGCTAGATTGCTGTTATATTATGTAAATTCAGCTCACTTCCACTGATGTGTGCGATGGTAGTCTGTAGAAAGTTCTCCAGTGACAGAGATGGACAAAGAAAGAGATTTTCAAGGCACAAAGGGAGGTCTGAACGCAACCTGCATTCACAGGTGAGAGGAGCTCAGTGTTTCACTGCAGTGGGAGCTTTCAACTCTCTTTGGAATTATTTCGTTGAAATCTGACACAAATCCAACATCTTCTTCGCCATGCTGAGGCTTTCTCTTTAATCTGAGAGTACAACAGTATGACATAACATTCTATAGTACCCAGTAACACTTTTATTTATGCTTTTGAGCCATTTCAGGTGACAAAAAATACAGCATATGCTACATGACTCTGGGAGAGAGGGATACTGCATCTAAGGACATTAGGGTCAAATCATGCTCTTACTGAGATGGCTGCAAAATATCCACACACTGCTAAGGTATTTTAAACATTGCTTATCTGGAAAGCCCACAAACTAAATTTGATGCAGTGGTTTAGAGTAAAAGCTGGAAGAACCCGATCCACTGATTCCAAGGATATCCCATTATGGGAAGTGTTTTGCTCAGGCTACTAAACTATGAAGTGCAGTAATAGATGGAGATGTCAATTTATTGCCATACAACAAATAATCTAGAGGAAGGCTTAAAAATACTAGGCTGGAGAGCACTGACAATTAGAAAAGAGAATACAAAATGTGTCAAAAAGGCAATATTTTCTATCTTTTCTCCCCACCAATACATATCTGTCTGCTTAACAGTGCTACTGGTTTCAGAAAATAAAGAGAGGGATAAAAGAGGAAGCCTTTAAAGAATAAAGAACTGCCTTTTCACCTTTTGACTGTATTTTACTCTGCAGGGAATAAATTTGGTTTGTGTTTGTGACAGGTTCCTTTTTCACAATGGATTTCATTGCTTGTTTTAAATGAACATACGAATGGAACTTAGTGTGAGACTGAGCTAATGTTGTACCAGCAGCATTGTGAAAAATGACAGTGCAATGTGTTTTTTTTTTTTTAAACAGAACATGCAGTTGCAGTAATTCACTGAGCCAGATACTACTAGCTTTCCCCCTGCCCTTAGCAGCTCAGTGAGCTAGCTGAGTAAATACCTCTGAAAGCACTTCCACACCAGTGCAAGCCAGATTTTTAACTTCAGTAATTAACTATCATCTTCCTAAAGGCTTAAAGCATTCACAGTGAGTGCACAACAATGCACATCAGGAACATTAACTGGATAAACTAAAAGAAAACAAGAGAAGATGCAAGCTGCATGATATTTTGCCCCCAAGGAGAGAAGTGGTTTCTGAAGTTTAGGGTCATATCCTTTGCAACCCTTTCTCTCCCTGCAGGCACCAATGCAGGATGCATGCTGGCACTTAACAGCTGGTGCTCCTGATTAGCAGATCTCAAGGGGTTAAAGTGTTTGCCCTTAGATAGTCACGTAAGTGGAGTATCCAGCATCATAAAAACATGGGTAAAAGTTGAATTCCCTTTTCCTCCTGCAATAAATAACGAGCTAGCCAAATTCTGCTGCAATAGGCTCCATGAGGTGACCAGCAGCAGCTCACAATATTTAAAAACATCATGAATTACCTAATGTTAGTTTTATGACTATAATAATGAAGTCTTCCCCCTCTTCTCTTCCCCCTAAACATGGCAGGGGACCCATTTGATAAGCACAAGAAACATGAGAAACACTCTGTGGAGGATAATCCCTTCCACATTGTAGCAGCGTTGCTGTCACCGTGATGGTACAGGAATATGACAAAGTTTGTCGAGAGGGGTAACATCTTTTAATCTATTAGCTGGGAAGAAAAAATGAAGGCGTATCATTAAAAAGTGGCTTTCAAGTTCAGCAAACCACAGAGCTTGTGCACCTGAAAATGTGCTGGGTTTTTTTTTTTCAGTTATAAGAACAATCAGCATTTGTTACATAAATGTATGGAGATTTTGGCTTAATTAAGGTAAGCTTTGAGTATTTTTATGTAATAGGCTTGAACATGCATTGAAAGTGAAGTCAAAAGTCCTATTTTATTCATTACTAATGAAAAGTGCTGCGTAGATTGTGAGACTGATAGAATTTTATATTAAAGCACTATATTAAAAGGAATATTTTAGAGTCTAGATGCTCTGAATTTTCTGTATATTTATAAAAATAAAATAATCCTTAAATACTTCATCAAAGCAGTTATTTGTGTGTGTGTGTGGGTGTTCTCCTTAAATAACCCAAACTGAAGAGTTTTCTTTGTGAATGTTTCACAAATACATATCACTCATAAATATTAAATTAAAAAGGATTTTTCTAGTGGGGAACAACTTTCAGATCTACCAGCATATACCCTCAAAAAGATACGATTATAACTCTGCAGAACGGCTATAAATTTGTTACTGAGTCCTAAAGGATGGCTTGGTCGTTAGTTTGCTATGTTTAGATACATTTGAATTTTCTTCCAGACTGTGACTCTGACTTCCTGCACCACTTTGGTTAAATCATTAAATTCACCCTATGTTTCCCACCATCATTTATAAAATGAACCATCTTTTTCCTACTTAATAAGTTGTTATGAAGGCAAATCCATTAATGATTACAAGGTACTTGGACACTAGAGAGGTGAGGACCTAGATAGATACTCTAATTTTTTTTTTCCAACACCCTTTGCATCTTTCTCAGCCCTTTTTCTGTTCCCCTTGATCATAAAGTGATCACAAAGCTGAATATATGATGTAGGAGTCATGCTGAGCAGTTGTAAATGTGGGATTATTAGCATTGTTACCACTTCTCCTTAAGAAGATGATGATGATCTGTATGGGAATAAGCATTTATCCCAACAGAAAAAACCCAGGGTACTAAGGGGACTACAGAAATGACCTGTCAAGTGCCTTTCTTTTTGCAGCAGTAAGCATTCAGTTTCATTCTAGTCAGGTATTACCTGCTTAATGCATCTTTTTATATTTATTATATTGTATAGGTTTTGAAATAGGCCTTGAAGGGCAAAGGGATTTGTGAGGTCAGATTAAAAACTGGCTTGTTAAAATCTTGAACGAAGAGTCCCTAATGCAATTCTTTCCACTGTTGTTGCTACAAGCTGAAAAAGATCCAATTAATATTTGCAAGATGCTGCAGATCGGCAGCCTTTTAGCCTCAGAGTCACGCACGATGCAGTATTTGCAGGCAGTTGGGAGTGCCATGGAAGAACACTTGTAATATTATGAAATAGCAAAAATATATGTGAGAAAGAAAATAAGGGCAAAAATACAGTGTCAGCAAGGACAACGAGCTGTCTCATCACAGCGTGTCTGTGTTTAGGAAGAATACAAGTGTTTTTCATGTTTGGGTGATGACTGCATGACTCATGCCTAGAAGTGATGCTTCATGGTCAAAGTAAACTTGTGCACAGCAGCTTTATGCTGCCTTTCTTCCCTCCCCGTGTGAGGATTCTGACAAATAAGCTTTCTTGGGTTTAGTACAACATTTTCTGGCCCTTTTCTGTGTTCAGCTTTGCCTTAGCAAGGAGGTAGAAAGTGAACTGTGGAGACCCAAAGACAGAAACCTCCTAAAGAAGGACAGACAGTAACTAGATCCAGGTCTGCCAGGAGCCTAATACATGAAAAGGGCCCACCTATAGTATTGGCTGTGATAGCGTATAGGAACAAAAGTGGGGTCTCTGGGGAGTTAGAGGGGTATATCAGTCCCCAAGGACTATTACACTGTCACAGCTATACTGTTTCCAATACCCAAGCTAGTTGGACGTAGCACAGATACGCTATAGATTTGCAATGCCCACAACGTTCTAGATGCCTCCAGCTTCCCGCTGACAACTTCTAAAGGACAGCTCATGTAGCTGTTTGCCCCATTGAGTACTTAATGTTGCAGCGAAACATTTAATCACACCATATGAGGGGCAAACTCAATCTGATTAAAGAAGAAAGGGTCATAACTAGGGGGAGTGTAACACCACTTCTTCACTGACCATTAGTTTTAATGGCATACCGGTAATATTTACTAACTAGCTTAGTCTCAAAGGCCCAGCCTCATCTCCTCTACTCCAGCCATCCTTGAAGTGCGAATCGGAGTTAGTCATCTCCTCTCCCAACAGCTAAGAGAGAGAGGGGAAGCTCTGATGGGCAATTCATTTGCGTGAGAATTATCCTCCAGAGGTGCGTACCATTCTCCATTGATGACTGAGGAGACCTAGACAACTAGGTTAGGCAAGATGCTTAATGCTAGATGCTTTATATGGCTAAAGTTAGCTGGAATGAACCTGGATTGAAAAGAGTTGAGTTTCTGCTCTGCAGTTTCGGGCTCACAAATGCTAGAATCTGCCAAATCTAACAGTGTTTGAGATCTGTGCTTTGTGTCTATTGCCTTCCCCTCTGCCCTCACCTCCCCAGTTTGGCAATTTTGATGGAAATGACAAAGTAAAAAGCTACATGAACCACAATGAAAAGATAAACTGCTTGCAGTATGGTGTAGGGGAGGCCATGGAAGTGAAAAGTGTGTTGTAAGAGTAACTGCTGTTTGTATAGTACTCTGCTGCAAAGAAACAAGAGCATTTTCTTCCTTCAACTTGCATTGTCTGAGTGCCCACTAAATAAAAACAATTGTAAATATTAGAGTTTAAAAAGGGAGCTGAACAACAGCTACAAACTACAAAAATAAAAGCAATTTTCATTTGTAGTTATCCAGATGTCTGCTGCTGTAGCTGCTGGAATTCTGCTATTGGCCAGGAGGACCATTTGATGCTTTTCATGGAAAGAGAAAGCATCAGCAAAAACCTAGTGAGGGACACACTTTTAAAGATAACAAAAAAGATAAGTGTATTCAGGCTGGCATCTTCATTAAAAGCTTATTCTCTCTCTGAGATGAACAAAATCTGTGTGCATGAGTGTATGTAGTTAGGGATGGACCCAACGTACACCTGAATCAGTAAACTGTCTGTAATTTCAGACAAAATACGTAAGTGCTTCTATAGACCTAACAATGACCCAAATTGAAATCTCACTTCCTTTATTAAAAAAAATCAAACCAAACCAACCACAACAAAAGAACCCAACAGGCAAAGCAAGCATACAAATGGAGAAGAGAGTACTTAAAGTAATAAAAGTGATGTAATGAAAATTATTGTGACAGTCATATACACACAGAGTATACATTACATAATATGTTATTGTTTACACATTTTATATTAATACTTGAAAACAGCATGTTATAAATGCATAAATGTAAGTGATATGGCTTTGTCAGTACACAATCCAAAGGAAGGTGATACTGAAGACGGAACACCTAGGAACAGCCTAATATTTTATAACTGCTACAGGAAAATAATGCTTCTAAGCTTACACTGATTTTAACAGTCTTGCAGGGATAGAAATCCACTACTGACATGTCAGCTTTTAAGCTAATATCCTTTGTCAATGAGAAAAAACATGCAGAAACTACTCACTGTAACTGAATGCAAATGGATGCTAATTTGAGGACCAATCCTTCCTCACTTCCATTGTGCATGAGAATATGTCACATCACATTCTATACCATACAGGAATTGTTTCTCTTTCACACCTAGATTTCCTCCAGCCTCTCCAGAAGTTACAAGTAAAAGGAATATGCCTAAATTACTACATGCAAGAAATAGAAGTTAATGAGTTATATTCCATATGGGGTAAGATATCCCATAATCACCTATGGTCACTCTAGAAAATAGCAGTGCACACATCTAAATTCAACTTACACAGACACGTGTGCACGCACACATGCACACACACAAAGTGTACATATAGCAAGAATTGTGGGTGTGCTGTTACTGCCTGCTTCGAGGTGTTCCCCAGTATCAGCCTCCATACAGTTCTACACAATTTTCTTCTTTTAGTACCTCTTCCAGAAACCACTCTCGAATTACCTGAGAGGCAGTTCATCTCCACATGCTGAATCAAACACAAACAAAGGTAAGGTGCTGATTGCAAAAATGACATTTCTGAAAACATGCCTCAGCTGGCTCTAAAAAATCTTGGGAGTTCCCTTCAGAAAATGTGAATTTTCTTTACAGGGGACACAGAAGTAGCTCGCCCACATGAAATCTATTAAATTGTAGTAACTACATTTGACATTACTTTCACTTTACGTTGCACGTAGGTGGCAATGCTTTCACAAGACAGTACATGGAGTGACCTGGATAAAAGATGCAACTATTATGGATTCATTCTTCAATGAAGTTTATCCTTAGAAGTGACTAAACTGATCCAGCTATAGAAGTTGTGGAATAATTACATTTTAGTTAGGCAATATACATTGTATGTACCCTTTACAGCCAGAAGACTACCATCTGGTCAATTAAACATTTCTCTTCAAATCCTTCTATGGACTGCTGCATGAGATTAGCTACAAAAAAAGTAGTTCTTCACTCTGTATATAAACCTCTTTTTCCAAACATTTGCCCAGCTGCTTCTCAAACTGATACCACAGTACTTCTATGACCAGCTTTTTCACTTTTCCATATTCTAACCTACCTATTGTGTGAAAAAATGCCGCCCAAATTCCTTATCTGCTTGTCTCCTCCTTAGTTTCAGTCAATGACCTCTTGTTTTCAAATTAGTCACTATCTCAAGCTGCTTACTGACATCAATACATTCCTTTCAGGGTCTTCTAACGCTCTATGGGGACCCCCCTTCGTGCTCCCTTTCCCAAGGAATAGCCCATGTCTGATCAGTCTTTCTTCACAACTCATTTGCCCCAAACCCTGAATAATTAGGATTGCTTTCTACCACACTTTCCTAGTCCCGATTCTTTTCCAATAAAATCCTCAGAATAGCAAATAACTCAAGAAATATGGCTCTTTTAGAGTAACACCTGACCACTAAACTATATAAAAAAGAAAAAAGCCAAAGAAATTACATCAATAACTTGTTTGCTTTTTGTTTGAAATCTCTATATGCCATAAAGGAAACCATTAAAAATGCAGTCCATACAACATACACTAGGAAACATCCACCAATACCACCCTCCCTGTGGTCACTAATTCATTTCACAACAGAAGCTTGTAGAACATGCTACATTTTTATGTTCATTTTATGAACTGTTGATCAAGGACTCTATAGTGTCAATAATGTGTCAAAAGCTTTCAAGCTTCAAACATCAAAATGTGTTTTGCAAAGGAAATAAGCACTATTTTAAATAGCGAGAGTTCGCTAAGCATCACAGGCTGGACTGTAAAACACTGTCCTATACATTCCCTATACACTTTTGCATGTAGCTGGGGGCCCAGCTCTCATTGTGATTAATTATCTGCTGGGAAAGGCTGCAAGAATGAGCACTATTTGCCTAATTGTGTTTCCAGGGTAACTCATTACATAAAAGTTACAATACATAAATGTAGCTCATTTGAAAAAACAGCCTTACAACATATGATATGTTTACATGGACACTACGAACTTCCTTCAGAAATTGAAATAGCAACATTTCAGATTTACATGGTTAGCATTATTGCTGCTGAGAACTGAAGCAGTCTTGTGGATAGCACAATAGCTCACAAAGCAAAACATAATTTTTTGGCTTTACTGGCCTGAATTTTTTTCCTTTTTCCTAGAGATAATAATCTATCTCACCCAAATCTCAAAGACCGGCAATGTGATCGATTCAAACTTAGAACATGAAAACAATTAAATTTTTAAGTCCTGAATTTTTCTGCTGTAAATTTTTCTCCAATATATCACCTATTTTTATTCCTACTTCTTGCCCTCTTACCATTAAATACCATTTAAAACCCCCCTCTCTTCTACACTATATATTCTCTCAACTACTGTATGACATGTAGTATGTTAAGTTTTATTTTCATGGGAGAAGCTGGATCCTGGGCTGAAGAAATATTATCTCAGTCACCAAAAGCATGTCAGAAATAAGTCTGCTCTAGACTTGTATCAGCACAACCGAACAATAGAATTTTCTCAGACTTTGCATAAGCAAAAATAAGCAGATTGAATCCATTTTAACATGAATATGGGCAAGCATTTTCTTTCATAAAATCCTTTCAGAGAGGAGCTAACCCCACAACTTCATTATGATTGTTAAATCCACACAGCAGATAAGCAAAACCTCAGCAAGGGTTCAGATTAGCCAAAATCATTTGATCATGATGAGTCAGAAGGCGAATTAAGGAATCTTTTGTTTTGCCTTAAAATGTCACGGTATAAACTGCATCTGCTCAGGAGCTGACTCAC
This sequence comes from Haliaeetus leucocephalus, assembly GCF_000737465.1. NCBI lineage: Eukaryota > Metazoa > Chordata > Aves > Accipitriformes > Accipitridae > Haliaeetus > Haliaeetus leucocephalus. Next base: position 20,159,692 of record NW_010972436.1, on the reverse strand, counting down.
AAGACCCTCAGACAATAGGGTAGCGGGGGCAAGGAAAGGACTTGGGGAGATAACCTCCGCAGCCAGCCCAGGCCAGAGAGTGTGTGCTCATCAATTATAATCCAAGCTTTTGAATGCGAGAGAATAAACCGTTGGTTCGGCTTTGCTAAATCGAATCTTTTTGCTGGGTTTTAGAATTCAGAAATCAATACTTTAAAAGGATTTTAAAATTCATATTCGCCTTCCCTTTGACTCATCTCGTTCCAGCTCGTTCAAACACAAGAAAATGGATGGTCAGCAAACCCTAAGCAGTTGCTGGCTGGATTAATATCTAAAAATCAAACTATTATCTACACTATCCAAGCCTCTCAGTTCAGAAAAATGAAAGTGGGAAGACTCATAATCTCTTTTTTTTTTCTTTTTCATGCCAGAAACACTCAATAAAAATGTCTTGCAATATATCAGACTTTTAGTCACTACAATAAGCCTGCAGGAAAGACAAGAAATGAGAAAATTCTCAACTTTTCTCTAGATCACACAAAAAGAAAAAACCTGATCAGCTCGGAGTTACTGTCAGTTTGGGGTGAGGAAGGAATATCAAGTAGACTAAATCTAAATCAGTTTATCTTCCCTAGTAACAAAGGATAAAACTCATAAATACATCAAGAACAGTGAAATTCTCAGCAGAAATCAGCCTCAGAAAAACAGTCTCTGTCAAAAATCCAGCAAGCATTGTTACGTACAAAAACAATCCATTATCATTTTCTGTATTTATTTAAATCATGGAAGCATGCATGGAGTTGAAATGAATCACTTCTCAACTTCTCACTAAAGCTTGTCCTAAACTGTCAATGAAATGAGAGGTGACTTGGTAACTGTCTTAAAATTGTAACACCCATGTAAAAACAGTATCACAGTTAAATAGTTATCATAGTTAAATCACGTTGAATAGTATTTAAACGTGTTACTGTAAGACCAGATTCAACACTCTTTCATTTTTGTCATTACTTTGATGGGTATAGGAACAGGGTCTTGTAACTACTCTGCATATGAATCTAGCAAGAAAAATAATTATCGTAATAAACTACATGATAAATAGCAGCACTAAGTTACTGGAGCAACTAAACAAAAGGATCCACTTGCATTTAAAACTTTCCGCTGACACGACACAGGAATGATAGCACTGAATAGGCACCGTTGTTCTCTGACTGTTCCAGTATCTAATAAGATTATTTAATGTGGCTGTTTGGAGTGAATGCACAGATGGAGTCATTCCATTTGCTGCTCGGAGGATAGTGAAATTCATTAAAAACCCGACCCAACAGGAAATCCTTCCTGATGCTGTGCAGAGCCGGCGGGAGTCCCGCGGGCCAGGGCTGCCCGGCTCTCAAAGGCAGCCGGGGGCCAGGAAGGTGTTTGCTGCGCGGGGGCTCCCGTCCGCTCTGGGCGAGCTCGGCGTGCCCTCCCGCCAGCCCAAACCACCCCTCAAGTACACACTTCTACCCTCGGGACTAACTTTTACCGTCCTGCAGGCGCACTAAGATAGCGTGCTTTGCCTTTTTTTAAATTTCACTCCTGCTTTCTCGAAGCGGTCGGGGCTGTCAGACTGATGGGGCGGGTGTCAAGCACAAAATCCTCCCCAGTTTGGTTTCTTTTCCCCCCGCTTTAGGCTTTAGGAACAGGTCCCTTGCTGGCGGTTTTCAGCATCTAAAATAATATGAGGGATGGCAACAGGCAAGATAGTAGAAGATATGAATTTATAACGTGTTTAATAGACTAAGTATTAGCACTAATTCAATGAGCAGTAGGAGAAGAAATTGTAAATGACACAGGCATTTACAGTTAACTGTCTAAGAGAATGCAGGGAAGTAAATCATTACATGAAAAAGGAGCTCCTTTTCTCAACTCACCCTATTAAAAACCCCACTAAAGAGCCAAGGCATTTATTGATTGCTTTCTACTTTCCCACTGCCGAAACTAAGTACTCCTCTATTTACTTTGATTTAAAAATGCATTATTGTCTACTTTCTAATAAACCAGACAGTGGAACAAGAAACTCAAATTATTCTAAGTTTATTCTTAAAAGTCCGTTTTCTTTTTTTTTTTTTTTTTGAAAGACTGAAGGCCTTAATCCTTAAAAGCCTTTTTGAAAGAAATGTTACTAGATGCTGGCCTTGCAGCTGGGCCCAGATTGAAAGTGCACTTACATTTTTATGTTTAGTGCTGAAGGACTCTGAAGTTAGCCCTCGCACTCCACATAAAAGCTTTGGAAAGGGCATTCTTTGCCACTCGTGCAATTCATTCCCTAAGAAAAGGAAATGGAAAGAAAGATTTCATGTCCAGGGCTTCAGGCCTTTGATCATTTGATGAACATTGGATCCTCAACCTGGGCCTCCAGCTTCTCAGGCCAGACAAAGAGGGCCCCGGCCGCACAGGCTGGGCCTCGGTTCCCGCCCGAACAAAACCTTTGGCGGCCGCACAGTGTGACAGCCTGGGAAAGGCCCACCTCAGCAGGGCTGAGATGCCCGCTCTGCCCTTTGATCTTTCATTTAAACCCCAGCCAAAGCACCAGGTCAGGGGATTTCGCGTCGCACACCCCCACGGGCAGAGGGGAGCAGGTCAAGAACAAAATGGGGGTGACCGATCTCCAAAAAGCCCTGTGACGCCTTTCTCTGGCCAGTTTCACATGACTTGTCTGGTATTGTGAAGCGCTAAGCCCACACTTAAAATGGAATTTGACATTACATGGTACAATGGAGTCAATAAATGGCATTCTTCAGTGCTTTTACAACAAAGTCAACCCTCCCTTAAGTGGCTGAAAGCCCCAAGCTAGAAAATACTTCTCATTTACTTCTTTATGCAAGTAAATTGCATATACTTTAAATCTAGTTTTCATTACGGCTTCTCATTGCTGATGGCTGAAATGAGCCGAACAAATACCTAACAAAGGTCTACGTTAATTTTACGACATACCATCGCTCCGATTTTTAAAGACTAGGCTGTCACGTGGCACGTAACAAGCATTGCAGATATCTCCATATTTCTTCACAGAGTGAAAACCTATTTTCCAACGAGCATGAAAAACTAATCCCATCCCACTGAAAAATTTATTTGCAGTACAGTGCTAAGGAGAAGGCAAACACACAACTTCTAACATCAGCAGCAAGTTCCACACGATGGTCACGGGCAGAAAATTCAGTCCACGTTTGACGAGACACGTTAACAGAATCTGGAGAGAAAAAAACAGCTAAACCCTTCTTTCTAAAGGGATAGGATGCCACTATGTCCCACAGGACTGGGATATGCAGGATGCGATAGCAGATGACTGCAAAGCATGGAGTGTATTTTTAGACTACGTTTAAAAATATGTCTATGTTAGAAGATTTTAAACAACAACTGTAAAGCGATTAGAACTCAAAGAACTAAATATCGTTTCTCTATATAAATCAATATACATTTTTACAATTAATATTTTTTCTTTAAATACACATATGTGCATAATGCCAGATCAAGGTGGCTTAACTCGGGTTCAGAACTGAGAAAGGCAAATGACTATTTTTTGTTTATTTTCAACCTCACAAGAGTTCTCTTCCTCTTAAAATGCAGTTCTATGACACTGTGATAGAAACATGGCCAAAGGCATGAGGAAGAGGTACAGTATATAAATAAAGCTGACTATTATGTCTTTTTAACATATGGTCAGGTTTACATGCCCACTTTTACCCTCCTTCCTTTTGAAGACAGTATCAGTATTAAAAATTTGGTTTAGTTCTAACATACAAAGGTTATTTCAGGGTATCTCAAGTACTTCCCACCATGAACCATTTACCAATAAATAAAAAGTAAAGGAATGGTCCCAATCTCTAGAGAATCTATAGACTTCATTTTAAACAAACAACGGTACATATTTATGTTGACAGATGATTTCCCATTTAATAAAATTACATCTCATAGATAAGGAAACTAAGGAACACAGAAGTTAAATAAACTGTTCAATATTGAACAGATAGTGGCAGAACTGGGAACAGAGCATTAGCTGATTTATTTTCAGCCCTCTGTCCTGTTCACTACAGTCTTTTTCCTTCTAAGAGACAAATCTGTGCAGCACACGAGGCCCGGTCTGGTACCAACTCTTCTTGGTGCTTTGGTGGCAATGGGCAGCGACAAAAAGTAATCGCGTTTGACCATCGTGGCTGGGTAGTTGACAGAGGACTAGGCAACAGCCATGAAGCAGCCCAGGACCTAACTCATTTAACCACTAAAAAAGGATTGTACAGCCCCAAGGTATCTTCTAAAAACTGTAATAACTATTTTAAATGATAAATTTTAAAATTCAAATACTTCTCAACAGCACAAAAACACCTGCTCATTCACAAAGCATTTGCATTTGGGTTTGTTGTTTGAAAAACTGCTATGAAAATAAAACTTAAGAACGTTCAGGAAAGAGTACAATTTGCCTCTAATTTATTCTCCGATTTTCTGTGAATATTGCTCTCCGCGTTGTCATGGCAACATAAGCACATCTTTCAGTACCAAGGAAGTAACAAGCCTTTCGATTCTCACCTTTGGCCATTTTATTGAGAACCATGTCAATTAGAATGTAGGTTCCACTTCTTCCTGCACCATCACTGCCAACAGAAAGGAAAAAAGAAAAAATAAAGCCTATCAATGTGCATCTAGACTCAACATGAAGGTACCTGCCCTTAATGTTATACTGTTACACATGGGGGAAGAGGAGAGAACGGGGAGCTAAAGTAGGGTACTGAGGGAGGAGAGAAAGCTTGCACTGAATTAGCACAAGCTGTTCATGGAAGATTAACTATTAGCCTGCATGGATAACAGGGCTTTGTTTTGATTTTTTTAAGCCAAGTCGTGTTTATGCAAGAAAAGCATTTTAAACAACAGTGGAAAAGTCACCAACCCTAAACCAGGATACCGTTTCTGTTCAAAAAGTATCCATATAATGAGCTTATAGTCACTTGTATGTAAGATCAAGAACCACAGAATAAGCTAGACCAGAACATTATCCAGAACGGTCTCAAAATGTCACAGATTGCATTTGAACACAGAGGTCAGAGGGAATGCATACAGAGACCTGCTTGAGAACCAAAATATTTGATTACTGAGGGACAGCAATCTTTCTTCACTATACATCACGAGTGGTATGCTTTTTCTTTTTACCTTTCCCTTTAATTCTTCCTTAGCTGCAATGACCAGAAAAAATATTATCATGTAATTCCTAAGAAACAGCTTTAACTTTTGTGTATCATCAGCCCTTCCTCAGAGATGTAAGACCAAGCCTTTGGAGGGGGAAAGCTCCCTAATCTGAATGCAGCTTGTGTCCTTTTCAGAGAGCAACGTGTAATTGCCAGCGTGATGCTCTTTTAGAGCTGCTGTTAGCAAACATAATTAAGACTTTAAGCAAAAGCTTTTTTTCTTTCCCTCCCCAAAATTTTTACAAAGGTGCATGTGTGACCAATTAGACTGGTATGTAGTTTTATTAATTAAGCCATTATTTTTATTGATAGCTCAATTTGTGTACAAGAATTAATGAAAGGAAAAATAATAGAACAGCGTGAAGCACGTTATTACATTCTGTTTACAGGCAGGCTATGAAACTTAATTTTTGTTAAGTCTCTGTAGACCGAGTTTTTTTTCTTTCAGTTACTAGATCACTGCTTAGAGAAAAGGAGGTAAGGGTAATAATTTTTTTTTCCATGTCTATGAAGGGAACAAAGACACAATCTTATTAGTTAAGCTGAATAATGAGAGACAAGGCAGCAATCAGGCCCAATAAAAACCAAAACTACTGAGCCAACAGTAGACATTTCCATCCATCACAGTAAGGAAAGCACGAAACTTGAAGGCTCTTCATTCTGCATCAAATGTTTCTTTTCTCAGGCCTCCTGAAGGCAAGGCAAACAAGCCTCCTCCAGAGCATTCACCTCTGCAGAGGGCCTCCTCGCATCCAGTGGAAGGTGACTCTGCTGAGCCACACAGGAGAAACAGCTCCCCTTCCTCCTCACTCCCACTCGAAGTGGAGTCCTACATGTCAAACAACCTGCCTCTTAGCAGGGCTGGTTTTCTGTCTTCCTTATCTACATGAATATCTTCGATAAATAAATGCAACATTCTCCTTATAACTGAGAACCTCCAATGGCAAAACCAAACATTAACGTTATTATGGTATAGTTTTCCATTGACCTGCCCGATAGTTTTCGTGTGCATCTACCAGACTGTCAGGCCTAAAGATAATCTGTGCTTAAAAGATTACTCAATCTCTGGGTAGGTTTCCACTCCCTGACATTGCCCTCTTCTTACCATGATCACTAAAAGTAAGCAAAGAAGAAATAAAACATAACTGAGTGTTAATAAAATAAAGAAGACTATGCAAGGAAGGAATGCAAGGAACCACTATCATTTTGAAGGAGATTTATGAAACTGAAGTGCTACTTATATTGGAAAGGGTGGCCATACATCGTTAAGTCATGGCACAACATCTACGAAATCACAGGAAAGGACAACTTGATTATGAAGACAGAACCTAAGTATTAATTAGCATTAAAAAGCAATTGAATTATATTTAATACCTTCACCCTACCTCACTGTCTGTTTAGTGATTCATCTAAAGCTTTAATTTGCCCATTTTGTTTATATCTATATTAAATTCTTACACATACAAAGCTCTCTAAAGCTATTTCAGAAATGGTACTTGCCTGCAATGAACAACTACTGGACAAGAGCGACCCCTGTAGCACTTGTTTACTTTTCTGAAATAAAACAGACACAAAAAATTAATTAAGCATATTACATACTGTTTCCTTAGCCAACTGTCAAAAATAAGCAATAAGAAAAAGCACATATTGCAATCTTTAAAGAAACAGTCAGGTTGATAGTTTCCTAATATAACAAGCAGTTGTTACATACATAGTCTTTTTTAAAGTTTGCTTCTGCTCTGCTGCAGTAGAAATCCCAGAAAACATCCCATTATCGCTGTTGGCTAGGCAAAATAAATGATCTCTTTTCTCAAATGTCTCATATCTTAGCTCCAAAACTAAGATTATCTTAAGATGCTTTAATTTTAAAGCCAGCTTTGAGTTCATAAGCTTGCTCAAAGAAATATCGAGGGGCATCAAACTGAATCCAGAATTAAAAATGGCTGTTCTGGTATACTTTGTACAATGTGTGCTGATTTGTAAAACCAGTTCTCCCCAGAAAGGCGAATACCAAATCTCCTGAAAAGCTTCTCACAAAATTCTTAAATGCAATCTATTGTGGTAAAAATAACTAAAACCATCAGTAAGCTTTACTGCTTTGGTTCTAGTGCAGAAGTCTTACATATTTAATATTTACACATTATTGTCTGCTACAGCTTCCTGGTTAAACATTCTCAGTGGAAAGAGAATATATGTGAAGTCAATCAATAAAAGTACAGCTATAGAACAGGTCTGCTGATATGTAAACTCAGTGAAGGAATTAACTAGTGCTGAAGCAAACCAAGATACTCAGTCTAAGAATAGAGCCCACAAAGTTGGTTTAAATCTATTTAAAATTGCCTTACACAACCCAAAATCCCAAACCCTCTCTTCTGCTCTAGGATATATTTTGCATGTCGAGTATGTTACAGGCCCAAAAAAACATAAAATATGCACACATATGTTAACAAGGCAAGCTGAATAAAGGCTAAAATGGGAAAGCATTGCTTCATGAAATCAAAACCTTTCATTCAATTTACTTGATGAGATGTTTGAGTTTACTGGAGCTAGACGGTCTCCTATAAAACCATTTCATAGGGTTCCAAGGGGTGCCCAGACCCTCTAATAGTCCCCAGCTCAGCACAAGTGTCACACAGGATCCTGACTGCTAAACTGAAGTGAGCTGCTGGAATTTGGCAACTGTGGTATGATGTTATTATGAATTTTAAAGCATAACTAACCTACTGAATCATTTAGTTCTTGGCTGTTCATCTATTCACTAACATCTGTGCTGTGAAAACATGCATATATCTTTAAACATTGCTTACAGTATAGCCTGAAGATGCCTAAACTTCTAAATCTGACAGGGAGTCGAGATACCTGGAACTCAACCCAAACAGGCTACAGAAATGTTGGTGATGTCTCATGAAACTGTGTTTTCACATTCTCCTTTTTATTATTTAAGGTTCTAAGCAAACTTGGTAACAATATTAAGTTCTTGTAATGACTCCCTTTAAACATTAGAATTCAGGCATTTTTCACAATTCTTACTCTTTTGCTTACTGATATAAATCATACTTGCAGAGCCATTCTGTCTTTATTTATATTCCTTGGATGTATGTAATTAACGCAGTAGAACAATGTTCTATGAAATAAGTGGTAAGTCATTGAGAAGCACCTGACTTTAGAAGTTAAATGGCCCATTTATACGTCCATAAATGCATATATATGCAAGCACTACCAAGCAAAACTTCAATGACTTAAGCTTTAGTAGAGTTTTCATATGAACGAACCATTCAATTCTTGATGGTCATATCTGAGGATCATCTCCTTCTATACCATATAAAGCCTGATATTTATGTTTTGTATTGTACAGTAAATTAGATTTGAAATGTCTGTAACAACATCTGATATAGTCAGTCTGCGTTCTCCTATGTGCAGCTGGTCATCCTCCCCCCAACCCCCATCACGCGCATTAGTAAAGAGTCGTTTCTGCATTTAAAGTATTAAATAAAAGCTAATAACTACAGAGGGGTATTTACCATTTCTTTTTCTGCTTGTGTGGTTCCTTTGTTCCTTGTATGGCACCCCTAATATGATATTTGCAAGTTGAGACTAGCCATTACCAAAGTCCTAATATAATTTCAATGACAAACTCGATCTAAACCTATCAGTAAATCAGACCTCCCAGTAAATCAGACAGCCAGAGACACATGTTAGCGAAAGACACCTTATGTTTGTCAGTTTTATTGAAGGCGTTTCAAACATTTTCATTATCACACATTTCAGAAAACACATTAAAACAAAGGATTTCAATCCAGCTGGTTCATAGCTTTGTCTATATATAGTTTATGAAAATATTTAGAAGTGCAGCAACATCTCATTTCATTCTTAGTTCTGGCTAATGAGAGTGAGCTGAAAATTCATCAGTAAGCAAAGTTCTTGAATGTTGAAGAAAATATATATTTTATATATATATACACATATACAGGAAGAATTAACTTAGAAAGAATGATTAGTAATACAAACCAACCCTTGGCTCATTGAGTGAAAAAGAAATCATCATGCAAACCATCAGCAAGCAAAGGTCAGAGGTCGTTAGAGGCTCAGAAAAGGGGTTTCCCACATTGTCCCTGCAGCAGAGTCACAGTTTCCAATGATCACTTTTGTGACTATGCAACTGGGCTCATATTACTAGCTGCAACATCACAAAAATGACACTGGCAACCGCTAATTAGCTGGCAAAATAAGAATTTGTCCATTTTTAAAGTGAGCAGTGTTAGTAAATGCCATTGCACACAGCGAGAAGTGATAGCATAATAGATATATATTTTAAGCAAAGCCCTCACATGTGATGCTAATTATCTTTTAGCTTAGCAGTCCCTCTTTAAAGTGTAAATGTGCTCCCTCTGGGCTCAAGAAATATTTAATTACACATATCAGTGCATGACTAACAAGCTAGTCCAGAGCAATAATGATTGGTCTATTGTTCAAAATGAAATTAGGACTCCAGAAGCATTTAAAACTGACCAGTGGTTTCTGTAGTAGCCTCACCTCTCAGGGACTGTCTTTTGTACAGATTTTTAAAATATATAGAATAATTTCTTTTTGGCAATTTATACCTACATTATGAAAGTATGATAGATTATTCTGCAAGGTTTAATGTATCTGCTAGATGCAAAATCATCTAAAACACTGTCTGATACACAGTAAGAGAAATGTAAGCTTTCAGTTTTCAAAGAGACTTGCAAAATTTACTTCAATAAAAATTTTAAGGTCCATATTTCCACAGACTCTGGGCAAGGTAATTTTGGGAATCCAATTTTTCTTGGTGATGAATTATAAAAAATAGAGGGTTGGTTATGTATATGCTTAATTTCATATATGTATGTGAATATATAAATATACACACATATCCATATATATATACAAACACACTGAATGCACATAAAAACATAGATAAGATTAAAAGAAATGAGAGCAGCCCCTTCCTAGCACTACCCTACTACAAGTAAGGTAGCGCTGTCAGACATTTATTTTGGGGGCTCTGTGACTCAGCTGTTGTAATCCAGCAGAGTTTGTACTTTAAATAGGTAGCTTTAGGTGCAAAACATGTATTGTATAAATTAATTCCAAATACATTATTTTTAGCTATAGTGCATTAGTTTTTTTGTCATTAAAAAACCAGCAACATCAGATGACCAAGAAAACTGAGATTCATCGACCTGCTATTGTGCATGCCAAAATTCCTTTTCAGGCGGAATTTTACTATGCATTCAGTATTATGAGTTCATTGTACAAAATCTGCACGTAGCAAATGATTACAGTACCCTACACTGGACTGTGAATACATATGAAATGAACACTCAGAATTCAATTAAAACTTAACAGGTTCATTCCCATACCGGCTTTAAATGCAAAGAATGGGAGCTCCACTACTTTTCTCATCTAGTTATAATTTTTCTTTTTCAAAGTATTGCACAACACTTCTTCAAGATGGCTATTTAACCCTTACACAATGTCACTCTAAGAAGTGCTTTCTTGGCGATGTGAACTGTGACTTACTGTAGATCTAATCCTGCAGTTCATGCAGGGACCTCAATTCTTACTGCAGCAAGTCGGAGTCGAGGTGCTCCGAACTTCAGATGTCCTGGCTGTACAGGCTCATTTAGAGTCTAGTTAGAATTGCTAGCAGATTTCCCACTAACTTCAGAAAGAGCAAAATCAGACACTGTGTTAGCTCCGTGCTGCAGCCTCACACAGCTTAATGGAACCAATTCAGAATTTTCACTACAGAAATTCACTACAGGCAACTTCCTCAGTACCGCAAGCAAAGGGAAATCAACCTATAAAAATCACATTGAAGTTTGAACCCAGGGAAGAAAACCTTGAAAATTTGATTACAATTTCAACTCCATCCTATGGCCGTGCTTCCTTCCTCCGGTACTGCTTTTGCATTGCGACTCTGTAGCATATCCTTATATGCTTAACTAGCCATAGCTCCTAGTGCCTCAGTACAGCTGTACTCCGTTACTTGACCTGCACCGTGCGAGATGACCCTCTGCTTTGAAAAGCCTCGCAATACGTACAAGACTACTGACGGATGAAGAGTGGCATTTAGTCCTAAATTTTTAAGGGTAAAGTCTTGCCAACAGGCAACTGTGCAACCAGCTCCCGCTGGATATACGCCAGCTTCTCCCCTCAGGTGCAGATGCGTAACTCCGACTGGCATCAGTCAGAGCTTATTGAAAGAAACAAGTTTGGACCTTTTGAGCACTGAGCCCCTTATAATCACTTTGGGGGGTTGTAGATAATATTGTAGTACAGAGAGGAAAACATGTGATCCCACAAACCGCTTGTGGATTGAGAACCAACTCCCCAAACCTCCGGGAGATTCTTTTCATTAATCATAAGCACATCGCTGTGGATTAGCTGATACATGCTAACACCTACACACGATGCACTGGGCACGGTTTGCAATCAAATGAAGATTATTTCGCTCCAGTATTTATCATGCATGGCTTTAATTTTCAAATTAAAATTTAGATAGACACAGCAAACATTAGAGAAGGTGGCAAGGACTTTCAAAGGTTTTGCCTTTGTATGTTTGTATTTTAAAGCCACGTTGACTTTCTTTAAAAGTCCAGAGGGTATGCTTTGTCAACATTTTCATCTGTTTTCTCAAATTTCCACCTTCCTGCAGCCAGAGAAGGTCTAGAGACCTCACTGTTTGATCCTTACGAGCAAACGCTCCCACGGGAATGCTGTTATTGCCATATGACTCCGTTGTGATTTTTTTTTTCCAAGCGTGCTCATACTACATAATTTATTTGTGAGATTCCTGCAATAAGGAGCATGGCGGGGGCCACACAAAAAGCCTGGAAGTTGCAGAATTGATAAATACTTGGAAAACAAAAAAATACAGAAGCACTGAAGAGCTGTACAAAGGGAGCAAAGGTATCAATCTCTAAATGGGAAATGAGTATGTCTTAAAACCAGGCAACATCTATGTGTGAGACAACACTACACATCAACCTACTGCAGATTTTTGTGTTAGTTTAGCACTGTGGCATCACAGGCTGAGGAACCCCCTTTCAAACCACAAATATTTAAAGGACAATTAAAAGGACTAGTTTAGTTCCTCAGATCTGCATAGTCTTAAACGAACTGTCATACTTTGTGCTTTACCTGCGGAAATCCAGAAGCGATCTCGTGGAAGCGGGAACCCTCTGATCGTTCCAGCTGAGGAAGTGGAACTGTGTCACTGTGCGGGTCTCGTTCGTCTGCAGGTTCTTCAGGTAGAAGCTCCTCACCAGGAAATCCTCACACCAGATGTGCTCAGAGACAAGGTTTACCTACACCCCACAGGGAGGAACAAATGGAGATCAGCGATTTTGGTTGCAAGCCATATCTTCAGGATTGGAGGTGTAAGATGTCTGGGATGAAGGAATTGCATGAAAGTTTTACTTTTATTAGCAAATTGGCCATTGCTGGGAATTTTTTAAATTTGGCAATCAGTGTGGTTGTCAGGAAGGGGTTAGCTGCCGCTGCTATTTTATTGAAAACATAAAAAATATTCTTGACAATTTTAATGCAAAAGAAAAAAAATCACTAAACTGAAATTTTATATTGTTATGTGAATACAAAAGACACTGCCTGAAAATATGTTAGACTGCCAGTCGCCTTCTACTTGGAAATGCCCACAATGCATTGCCCAGGCCATTCGCAGAGGTCTTAAAAATCTGAGTTGAATTCACATGAGAAGTGAAGAGTCAGTTTCTTCTGACTATCTAGAAAAGTCTTCTGACTATCTTCTTCTTTCTATCTAGAAAAATAAGCATTAAAAATGCAGCTTCTTTGCAGAGTTCATCTTTTCAGAAAATGAGTTTGTTCACATTTTAGTTTAAATAACAATATTTCTTCACATCTTCCTGTTCTTCCTATCTGGCATTGTGGTATTATTTTCTTCCTCTACTCAGCTGGACAACTGGCAAAATCTGACAGCCATTGTCAACGTTACATTGCAACAAAACTGGTGATATGATATTTTGGGCTAGAAATGTAAAGCAGAAAATGAAAATATGTATTTGTCGTTGTGACTGAGGCGAGAGGCAAAAATAGATAGCATTAATTACTAAAGCTATATAGAGGCTTTTCTATAAAGATATACATATGGCTTTCCTTAGGCAAAATTCACTAGTTCTAAAAATACTATTTTCCTATAAAATATAAATACAGGCTTCTATATTTCAACCACTTGCAAAACCGTTTGAAAAACAAAATTATTGTCCTTATTTTCATTGTAATACTTGGCTCATTATTTACTAGATTTTATTCAGCAGAAACCACCTTGCTATTAAAACTGCACTTGAATTTTTTGCAAATCTAAAACTACTCGAAGGCACATGAAAAGTAGTTAAGAGCCCTGAGCTCAGCCTCCAGGTTAGATCGGCTTAAACACCATTTTGCCCGGTATGAAATCAAGCCATACACTTACTGTCACATTTACAACCAGATATTTTGTTTAGGTACCTCATAGATGTGGTAGAGGTTTGACCCTTCGTCTGGCCAATAGTGGTAGCACTGTTTGACTCCGTTTTCCGTGAGGGGTGTCAGCATGACAATAACGACACAGCCGTTCTCCCAGACCATCTGCAGACAAAGAAAGACACCGTGGCCACATTGTGACTGCCTAATTACTGCGTGGCATGTATAATTACTGCACTCAGACACACAATCAAAATTTATTCCATTCACAGGAAATTTATTTCATTTTCATTAGACACTTTTACTCTGCAGCTGCTTTCAAATCCCTGAATAAACTGGCACCATATTTTGCAGGCGTCCATGAAATATTAAAGAATTTCCAGCGATTTCAATTCGGGTCTTCCACAAAATCTCTCCTCATTCCTGGTACCGTGTTCAGCTGCTTTTCTGTCAAACTTTTAGATCCACAAAGGGAACACTGAACGACGCTTGCAGAACACACAGCTATTTGGGATTTGATGTTTAATACTAAAGCACCATGGACCTACTAAAGTCGCATGTACTGAAAGCTGTTTGTGTACTCAACCCTGTGTCTTTTTACAGTTTGCCACGTAGCAAAAGGTATTAAAGTGCTGCATTGCTGAAACAATCGTAAAAGTTGCATCTGAACAACAGTAAGGAGGACAAGGCAGGAAAAACCCAAACCAAATCTGTTCTTCCAGAAACATTTCAGATGGAGAAATCGTCCCTCCAAAAGCACACTTATAAAAGATTTGTTGCAAATGTGCATTACTTTCTCTTTCTTCCTTCCTTTCTTCCCTTTTTTCTTTCAATTTTCCTTTATTCCTTTCTTTTTATTTTTTCTTTTCTTTTTTCTTTTCCTCTTATTTTCTTTTTTTATCTTTTCCTCTTCTTTTCTTCTATCTCTTTTCTCTTCTTTTCTTTTTTTCTCCTTTCTTTTCTCTTTTCTCTTCTTATCTTTTCTTTTCCTTTTTTCTTTTTCTTTCCTTAACTTTTTCATTCTTTCTCTCTGCCTACTCCCCCCCCTTCCTCTTTTCTTTCTCTCTTTCCCCTTTTACTTTCCTTTTTTCTTTTTCTGGAGGTAGAAGGGAAGTCCAGCTCCTGCTGCAGACTGTGCACTCACAAAGCACAGGTACAGCAGGAACAGAGGAAAACAGTGTACCTTCGCTACCAGCATGATCGCTTAATAATTTAGACCAGCTACAGAGTAGGCTACAGGAATCCAGTGCATCCTCAAGTAAAGGATTTGTGGATGTCTCCCACAAACAGCAGAACAAGCAAAGATGCTCTGGTCTGGCATATCTCTGTTCCAAACACAGCTCATAGCTGAACAAAAAGGCTCCTATGAATTAATACCGAGCAGCATAATCACTAAAAACTGTTATTATTATGCTGTACATTGATGTTATATTTGCATACAACTTTCATTGTCTTTTTGCTAGCATATAAAATTACTGAATGAAGAGTAAACTGCTCTTTTTGTGAAGGGTTATGTTTATTTCACAGAAATATTTATAAGCAACTGTATTGACATGTAAATTTTGTAAACAAAAAAGGCCTTTGTCTAAACTGTGCAAAGATGAGATGATACATTCAATTCAAGGATTATTTTTTTTTAATTACATATCAAATAAAAAGGTTTCCCATTCATGGATAATGATGTTGTCTTCTCTTTTAAGAATAGCTTGCATATAGAGAAACAAATAAGATTTTTCCTCCTATTTTTTTTTTTTCATTTTGCAACATAATTAAAACAACTTTTAAAACCAGCTTAGAATTATTTAGAGAAATGAATCTAGGGTTTGCACAGAATAGGATAATTTATAATTTTGAACAGAAGTGGGGAAAAAATTACAGTGAATGTAATGAATAAATGTAATCTTTCTTATCTTCTTTTTTTCCCCTTAAAAGGATTTTTTAACTAAAAATATCTGTAATCCACTCATCCTCCTGTTAAAAACTCACAATGCGACAAAACCAGCAAAACTACTTTAAGTTGATAGAGAATTTATTTTATAGACAGATGTAGACTTATCATTTGTATCTTTCTTGTATTCCATTTGTTTTAGGCCACAGCTGGGAACCTTCTTTGTGTGTAAGGAAGATGGTACAGATTTCATTCATTCTAATGTAGTTTCACCTTTTTTAGTCAGCAATCAGACTAAGATAAGGATTCAAAACATGTATCTTACTTTAAAACTAGCCCCACTAAATCAGTACTTTCATCACATAACGATTTAATGTGTCTCTAGAAGGTATAGAAGCTCATTGAAGCCATTACGAAAATGAGGAGAAACACAGTTTTTATGAGTGTAATAAAAATACAATGATCTAGACCATAAACTAATCATCTAGCACTCTGCTTGTGCCACCCAAGTGTAACATTATAAAAGCCCACTCGTTTAGAGAGGAATCCTTACAGTTTGGCAACCCTGTTCATTGGTTCAAAGATACAGCATTTCATTAGAGGGGGGCTGTCTGCATCTCTGAAGATTTCATTAAGCATAAATCCAAATGAAAGTTAATTTAAACAAACAATTTCAAAGTTACTCTGGGGTATAATATTTCTTTTAGGTCATTGTGTGAAAATGTAGAAGTCAAATCTACTAAATCAAGAAGGCAATACAATCTAGTGCCGTCATCCCTGTCACAAGCAATTGTCATTGCATCTCCTGTGCTTACCATTGAGAAGGGATTTTCACCAAGACTCACAGCCTGTGACTGGAGGGCTACAGCATTTTCTTTGTTTCCTCGATAACTTAAATATTACACCATCAGGTTGCTATCTGGCTTTCTTTCCCAATAACGCAGAAGCTGGATGAGTCAAAGGCAGTTCACAGAGTTTTCTACTGTTGCCTATTCACCACCTCATCTTTAATTTGGTGATGGGTTTTTCAGAAGCCCCATCTCCCAACACCTAACACTTTGCTGTGCTCAGAGCGTCTAGACATGGCCACGTGCTAGAAAGTGGCCCCAAGGAGTGTGTCTTTGTAATTAATGAAGGAACAGGTAGCAGAGATCTGGTCTGCACAACCCCAGTACAGCCTTCGGAGAAGCACCTCTGGAGGATGTTCAGCTGCAAATTCACAGTAATTCATGTAGTTCTGAACTTTGTATGCTTGCACAATAGAAATTAAGTCAATGCATGTGATATAGGAATAAAGAGAATATAAGGTCCTCAGGGCAGAGGTTTTTCTTTTCAGGTAGAGCCCAGCAAAAGTAAGCCTTAGACTCTAAGTGTCTATAAAAACTAAATATAAAAAAAAATTTATATATATAATATATATTATATAATACTAAACTTATTTAGATCACTTAGTACAGGCAGTTTCATGTTTGTAATTTATGGTAATACTTCCAGGAGAAGAAGAAATGTTGAATGGAGTCTTCTGAATGGAGGTAATAGAGTCTCAGTTACATCTACGAGCTCACTACAGAGCTCTGCAATGCATGCTTTGCTGAAAAAGGAAGACAGTGTATAATTTTGTGTGACATGTCTACCTTCAGCCTATGTGCCTAGAGAGTAAGATGTTAATGATCTTTAATGAGGTTCTTCTGTAAGCATCATTCTCAAAAAACATTTCTTAGACAAGAATAACACCATCCCATTCCATTTATTGCAAATTAAAGGCTGAATCCTGCAACCCAAAGATGAGCACTGCGTTCGACATCCGCATGATTCCCTGTTGATGAAATCCACCATGTGTAGAGACCTCATGCTGTGGTTATCCAGCATGCCAGTCCCATACAAAGGACTTCCACATTGGGATGAGTTATATTTAGTACGAACTACTTGCAAAGGAGCACAGAATTTGTTTTCAAGTAAGGAGAAAAATAAAGGTCACAAAGAGGAGCATCAGTGTTACAACACTGCCACAAATCTGATAAAACACCAGTTTTTGAAAGCTTATATTTTGAAATATCCTTGTTTACTAGCTTGTAAATAAAATGGTTAATATGAATCCCTTTATTTTTTTCAGACACTTCATCATTTTGAAGCTTCTTTTTATAATGAATGATCCTCCCTAAACTCCTTTTTCAATCATTTTCTTCTTTATTTTAGTGATGGGGAAATGACAAGATATGTGCTGCAACCAGACACTCTTCTTTTGAAGGGGACTGGTGGAGAAGTTTCTAAAATGTGATGATTTAAAAGTAGAAAATAGATGGGATAATCAGTTAAATCCAGCCTGTTCACTAAAAATAACAGGCTTATCACACCAGCTGCTTTCTGTGAGAGATCTCCAGCAAACTAAAGAATTCACCTTATCAGTCTTTTAGGCTTCCCTAATAGTTGGTAAATGCAACTATTTGGAAAAGCAGACAAACAAGCAAACAAAACCCAAATAATTTCTAATGATAATCAAAACTCAACATGAATAAACACTACTCCTACACCACCAACAAATCAAGGTACTAACCCTTGCTGGATCAGATAATATTCATCCCATTACATATCTTGAAAGTAATTAGCTCAACTGAGACTTCTTTCAAGTTCCCCATTGGAAATAGGAAACACTGTATTGAATGGAGACAGTCAGAAAATGTTTTTTTCTGTAGTATTTTAAAACCAAACCCCAATGTTTTAATGGGTTAAGAAAAGGCTGGGGCGGGGGGGGGACTGGAGGGGGATTTTGATTTTTGTTATCAACTAGAACTTCACAATGTATGCCAGTCAAAGAGCAACCTTTTTTGTGAAACATTTTGGTTGAAAATGACTTATCGTTTTGATATGAAATGGGTCAAATCTGGCAAAGTCAGAATTGCCATTTGCAAAGTCACAGCTGTGCCAGACAGCTAAGCAAATCTGTAGGTTGAAAACTTAACGATCAACAATCTATATTTAATTAAAAAAAATCTGACTCTTGCAGCTGAAAAAACAGCTTCAGAGAGGACCATATATAAATACGTGGTCATTAGACTGGCTCCATGTGTTATGTCCCTGCTGTTGCAGCAACGCTTGTTTGGAAGTCAACGGGAAAGGCAAACTCAAGATGACTGTATGTGTTGCAATAACTTCTGCTTTCTCAGAGACACATAAACTGCTCTTATTCTTCTCAGTAGACTCCTAACTCAAGGCTTATTATTAAATAATTTAAATATGAGTGCTATTTAGTATTGCAGTGCTGACAAAACCACATTAAGGACGGGAAGACCACCAAAATCACCGGTAAATAGCTTTTCACTTTAGTATTGGAAAGGTGGAAACTAAACAATAGAGGGATAGAAATTTTAAAAGGACCACTTCTAAGTACCTTCTCCAACTGCAGCCATAATTAGAAGTGAGCATGGTAAACGCACACTCCTTTACTGAACGACTATGGAATTCCTAATGCTATATTTATTTCACATGGCTTGACAAGTTACTAGAGCTCTAGGGGCTGCTGTTCTGTGCCTTTCTCTCCCTTGCTGTTTTTCTTTTATTAAATTAAAATATGCATATTTTACACATTGAATTGCTTTGTGTCGCTTTTCATCTGCTCTTCTTTCTGAAGGTGAGAACTGATTAGACATGCAGGAAGTCCCATTCCAGGCAAGGAAAATAAAACTTGGGAATCAAGACTGCTTGAAAGCGCTGTGCTCTGCACAGAAGAACAAAATGCAGAAAAATAATTTAATCTGTAAATTAATTTCAGCACTCACAAAACATACTGAACTGGGAGCACAGAAACCGGCAATTAGAGCAGGGGAGGGTTTGGTAAAGTTGTTCTTACTCAGCCCATGGGCTTGGAACACCGATTTTGCAGGGAGACTCATTCAGCTACAGGGACATGGTCTTCTGCCCACTGGGATTTGCCCTTGGAGATCACTGATGACTAATCCTTTTTACACAGGAAACAATCAACTGACAGTATTTTGTATTTCTTTTGTTGAATTCAAAAACTGGAAGAGAAAAGCAAGTGCTGCCAAACAGACATGCAAAGATTTATCATGTCCTGAAGACTGCAACTCAGGAACTGGGTTCTTAACATGCTGGTGTGATCCTGGGAGGAAAACAACAGTCAGTTTTTGAACTGAGTCTGACAATATACTCCTGAATATGGGTAGAGAAAAAATATTTTAAAAATAGTTTTAGATGAAGAATGCAGGCTTGAGGGCAATGAAAAGCAAATGGCAACCAAACTCCTTGGCTCAGATTAGGGCTCTGGTCTTTACTCTTGGGACTCTTTCTGCACTTTACATTTAATACTCTTGCAAAAAAATAGAAAATAATCAAAGAGGCAGAGATGAGGTCTCCCCACTCCCTGTAATCACATTAGTGTAAACCTCCACTCCCTTGAGCTTTCTTTTTGTTTGTTGGCAGTAGATGCCCAGCTATAACAAGAAGGGTGAAGAGCATTCCCAATTTCAAGAGTATTTCATGTATTGGCAAATAGTGGAGGAAAGATAGGGAAATGAAAAGCATGGGTTTGATTCAGAACATGTAGGATGAAGCTCGCTCTTGCTTCGTGGAGGAGCATCCTAACCACAAAGGGGCAGCACCTGAAGTCTGCCTTCCTGGTCCTGGTCCGACTCAGTGCTGTTCATGAGTAGTATCTGCTCTGTCATCCCTGCCAGACTGGAGCCCTTCAGTTATATAATGTTCATATACTTATTAATTATGTCAGTCATGGAGGGATGACAACACAGAAACACAACAAATGCTTACAAAAATATATAACGTACGTGGTTTCATTCTCTAAGGCAACTAAAGCACAACCTCTTAAGTCACTTGGCAGGGACTGCCTGATCCCTCCCTCTATTTCACTTAATATGGTTAAATAAAAACCCCATGAAAATGCACTTCCCTCCAAAAAGTGGGAGGGGAAGGAAGGGCAAATGTGGGTAGATTTATGAAAGCAAGGCATAATGTGGGGTATTTTCCTGAGGGAAAAATTATGGCCTCCTATAGAAATGTCCATTTGGAGACAATGAACCTTAGCAGACATGCAATTTATAAAACTAGCATAATTAAGAACAATTTTTCAATGCAAGGACAGTTAGTTCTAAATATCCTAACTCCTAGGAATAGTTTCTTGCATATTATCATCCCTCACTTCTTAGAATACTTTGCAAGTTAAGACATGTAGTTCATGTCAAATACTTCATGGAATTATAACCCAGCACATACAGAAAATAATAAAATTTTATGCCTCCAGAATTATTCACAACATGGAACTCCTGCTGCGAAAACTTGTTATAGATCAGAAATGTTCTACATCCTCTTTCTTTTGAATTATGTTCAAAGTGATGTTGAATTTTAATAGCATTATGTGAAAGAGCTGAGTGAAATCTCACTGAAGCTGCTGGACAAAATCATCACCTTTCATTCAAGATAAATGTAAGAAACAAGCAAACTCTTTTATAGAGCCTGATAACTGAAATTACAGAAGTTATCATCAAAAACAAGAGAAACGTGAGGCATATGGACCCATGAGTTTCTCTAGAAACTGATATGCTTAATGCAGAGAGAGAGGCATTAATCAAGGCAAGATGATTAATCCAGATAAGCAGCAAAAATGTGTAAAAGGAATAAAGAAACCACCACCACAGCTCAACAAACTAGCATTGTGATCCTGGTAGAAGAAAAGCTGAAAGAGAGGTTGGGGGTAAAACACTGGTTTGGAAATGAGGTTTGGAAAAAAAGAAGTTATTGCCTGTTATTTGATTCTGCCTTTGTTCAAGGAAATAAAACTCTGTACTTTCTTTGTAAATAAAATGGAACTATATCAAAGCAAAACCCTATCCTGAGGATGAATTCTCTTTCCAGCTGAGAAGAAAACAACCCACAGACCTGGCAAATTGTTTAACCACTCAGGTAAAAATGGATTAATACCATGTGAGGAGAGGCATCCGGTTTTCAAGAAAGGGAATCGTGAGGTGGAATTCCCACTGAACCGAAATAGAATCAATGAAGGAGGTATCTCTCAGAAAAAGTAATTGGTAAAAAGAGACGAAAACAAGACGAGATGAAATTAAAAGAAGACTTAAATCAGCTGGAGGCTTTTCAAAATTAATTAAAGTAGTAGCTGGAAAATTTCCAGAGTGGTCTAAGAGATGACATGCAGGCAGAGATGAAATCTCTGCTTGAGCCACAAACACAGAGTATCCAGACAGATTAGGAAGCCCTGTGGCAAAACAGATCAATGAGATGACTGACAACACAACTCCTGCAGGCTAGAAAGTTTTCAAAGAAATAGGTAAGCCAGGAAAGTTGGAACTAACTTGGCACTTGCTGACTTAGAGGAGCTATGCCAAGAATATAAGGAGCTGGGGAAGTAAACTGGAGGGACACAGACAACTGTGGAAGTCTGATGCCTGGAAGTGTCTTACGCCATTAGAAAAGCCAGAGTAAGATTCTTGCCTTTTTTATCATTATTATTTTTACAACATATACAAATCTGAACACCATTTGAAAATGACCAATATACAGGAGTTTGGACTATCTCCAGACTGCATCTTTGAAAGAAAAGCTTCCACCAAGCTGATCTCTCTCAGGCCAAAATGAAAACCCAAATGAATAGAAAGATGTACAGAAAATGCTGAGTCTAATAGCCAGCTCTAGTGGCTCAAGCTAGATGGTACTGAAGAACAATACCTGCTCTTCTTCCTCACCTTACCAAAAAGGATATAATCTTCCAAGAAGTGGTCACTAGAGAGATGATTGAAACTGGTCCCCCTCCAGTCCCATAGTGGTACTAGGCATGGATCTTCTAAACAAGCTGAGCCAGGACAAAGCATCATCAATCTTTTACGGAAAAGCTCTGCCCAGTGTGGGAAAGAGAAGACACTGAGCTGACCATGATCTTTGTTCAGATCTGGGCAACGTGAAAACAGTAAATGGGAATTTGATTGCTAAGTGTCTAATAGCACTTGCACAAAAATACTGGGCACTGGATCAACGTAACAGGTTTTAGAGGGGCCTGCCAATAAAACTAGGAAAAAAGATTATTCCAGACCAAATCATCTGTTTGGTCTTAAAGAGAGATTATGGATGTGACCATGTAATCATGTGGATGACAGACATGCACAGCAGAGCAGCGTTAGAGCTCAGGAACTGAGTTCCTTTTGGAACAAGCTTCCTCCAGACGCATCTGTAGTCCTCTCCCCCACCAACAGGCATTTGGTCCGCTGGAGAACAGTTAGCCTGAAGTAAAACCTACAAAGTAAGTAGTGTGACACTCTACAAATCCATTCCTAGTGGGCCATACTGCTTGCTAATGTAGACATAGTCACTGATGGGTGGAAGAATCTAATGCAAGTTTAAGGGAAACTAGGTTTAGAAACTGTGTCTCTGGAATTTGAGCACGAAAACTAGACAGTCAGGACAAATCAGGAGCAGTTTGGATTTCACTATGGGTATCAGCAAGTGTTTTCTAGAAATCAGCTTGAAATGCCTATAGGAGTGGAAACAATTATAGCTGTTTCTTGCTGGCGTAGCCTTTCAGCCAAGATAAAATGGAGTGGCTGATGCCCACCATGCAACTAGGCTCTTGGGAGTCTTACCAGCTAAGTCTCTGCAAAAATAGGAAGCAATACATCTAGTAAATATTGCCATAGAAGGTGATGCCAAGCTCCAAGAATTTCTGTTGGACTTGCTAAAGCATGACATTGTGCATTTAGACAAGGAACAGCAGAATAGTCCCAGGTCTCTCCGGACTCAGTCACTCTTCTCACTATCAGTCAAAAAACTGCTTCACTGAGCACACAAAAGGGGAAAAAAGCAACACAGCTCAGCAACAGCTGGTATTAAGTGGAGGAGGGAGAGGGAGGAGAATCACTGAGAAGATGTATCAGGAATGAATAATTGAATCTTTAAACAATCCCTAGTGGCAGCACTATGGTCTGTATAAACTACAGAAAATTGTATTCAAGTAAACATCAAAGGATTCTGCCCTGACAGGAGTTAATACTCTATTTTCCATAGCAAGTTCAGGTTTCCCATGCTCTACCTTAAAATAGGTACTATTAGGTGAAAAATGGATATAAACTTTGCTCCTGCATCTGGGCATAAACCACAACAACGTCAAGCCATGGCTTTTGACTTGTACAACAGACCTACTACATTTCAGTGGTTATGGATGCAGCGTTCTGTAAGGAGTTAATCTCTCCTGGCCTGTTCATTACACCTGGTTGATACCCTGGGCCATGTAAAAAGCTTGTGACAGGAACCGGCACATTGACATGTCATCTGTAGGAAGTTCAAGTTTAAGAAAAGTGGGTGATGGACCAATCTGACATAGGTAGATTGTTATGTTGAAGTGACAGGCATCATCAAAATAAATGTAAGAAACAAACTGTTCTATGGAACCTAACAGAAGAAACAATAAAAGAATATCACATCAAAAATGGAGACATAGACACACTTGAGCAGAAGCTGAACCACAGTTGCCAAATGGTTTCTGTAGAGATGTTTACAGCAAATCTCGTGGGAAGATGGAGTGAACTTTCACTGATGGTTAACTGGGAGGAGAAATAGCTAAAAAGAGCAGAAGGAGAGTGAAGGAAAGTGAAGACTCTCCACTCACAAAAAGCATGAAGAAAGAAAGTCAAGACAGAGACCTTTTGTGTACGAAGCTGGAATGAAGAAGATTGGATCACAGAACAAAGAAATGATGTTTCAGTTCTAGTCTCTGTGTCTCTGCAAACAGGTTGCCTAATTGCTCAAATCAGAATGGAAGAAGAACAAAATATACCCTTCATACTATGTTTGTATGATTAATTCTGATTTCTGTGTCAGCAGCAATGCTTATAAAAAGTGTGTTCTTTAAATGCCTCCTTTAAAAATGAGAACCTACATTTTTTCAGGATGTGAAGGTGCAGTTACAGGTGAAAATATACAAAATATAAATATACAAATATGCAAAAATATACAATTAAAAAACCTGGGCCTTAGGAATCATAAAATATCATTACAGAATAGCTAACATGGTTTTGCATGTTTAACTTAAGGAACACATTTTCAGGTATCATGCCTGTTATAAGGAATCCACCTGCCGAGGGAAAAAAGATCAGTATTCTCAATTGTGTCTAACTACCAAATAGTGAAGACAAAAATCACAAGTTACTGGAAAATTTAAGCCAGACCAACAGCTCAACTGACTTCAAGCAGAAAGCATTTGCTCTGAACTTCTAAAAACCAGCCCCAAAATATCTCAGACCGAGCATTTAAATATCCAGGCAACCAAAATCAAGCAAATGTTTTGAAAATGTCCCGATTCCTCATCAGAAACAGTAGGGAAAAGCGTCTTCAATAAGGATCAGTTAACACTTTCTAATCATAGACCGAGTGATGCAGATGAAGAGAAATGATGGTTTCAACTGATGCAAGCTCCTAAAATACAATGGCACTTCTGAAATTTTTACATAGATATTCTTTATCTTCAGAACAAATGTTTCTAAATTCATAATGCAAAACAAAAAATAAAAACATGCTCGTGTTGATAATAAGCCCCAGTCGGCCTCCTCCCCAAACAGCTTCAGTAAGCTTTCAGGCACACTTTTACACTTACAAAGGAATATCTAAAGCAGCATATCTGTCACACAATCGCACACACCTAGCCTGGCGGTGTGTGTATGTCCAAATCTGAGAGCTGCACTAGCATATAAAAAACACTGCATGCAAAGTAAGCTCATATTTGTGCATCAGTAACTACTGCCTTTAGCCCTAATCCTGCAAAAAATTATGCACCTACTTAACTTTATGCAGCAGGGTCTTAACTCAGCCTTTAACTCAGCTACCTGTGGTAGGGAAAATACATAAGAATTTAAGCATTTTGGGGAACTGGGACATATGAGAAGTAGGTTTCAGTGGAAAAATTCATGGCACATAGTGTTAGGTCCTTTTTGATCTGGAGAGTGACAATGAATTCTGGCTACACTCTTAAGAAGGTCAGGCCCTCTGAAAATCATCCAGTCCTTGGCAGTAGTTTAATTACAGAGACCTGGCACTAAAATATGCATACTTTGGCCTGAGGTTTTCAACGTAATTTCCAGATCAACTCTTCCTTAGGAGGGCTTGTCATATACATAAATCACTTGAATATCCACGTACTAGATTTTAAAAAAGACATTTGAATGAAGGTTTTTCCACCTATTGTGACTCAACCACAACATATTTTTATACACCTTACATTTCTAGAAGCACAGGAAAACATTTGACTGGTAACATAAATTCAGTTTTCAAACAGATGTTTAACCTACCTGCCAGAAGTCAGCGACAGTAGCAGGGAGAGGGCCCTGGGTGGCAATATATGCAGGGTTTCGGGGGTCATGGTCCATCTGGAATAAGGAAAAAGAACACAGACTGGGTTTATTTAAAAGAAAATCCCTTGCTGTGTTAGAGGCAGAAAGTATGTGAGGGCAGAAACAAGGGACTTCCTAAAGAACTGTCATGTCCCTCCATCCTTTATTGGCAAGCAAAGAATTTTATTTCTATTTTTAAGCTCAGAGGAGAACTTTTTCCACAAAAGACTGATGCTACCAGACGAATATCAGCACACATGATGAGCAATGTCCTATGTCCTCAACATGCAGCGTAAGATCATTTATGGTGGTTGACAAAGGCATTTATTTGAGATCAGTACTCGTGGTTTCATAGCAACCTAGGAGCCATTTGAAACATTTTTCTACACTGAGTGTTAAGAATGCTCCACACATCTAAATATGTTCTCCATTTCCACCGTGCCAGTCAAGGGCACATGTAACTAAAAAACAGCAAAAATGGGGAACAAATTCAGTTTCTGGCTTTTTCTGGTTAGCTGATTTATCTAAATGCATGGATTTGGCCTCAATAGAGGAAGTTCTGCTTAAAGACCTTAATTATTACATTTAATTCAAGGAGCAGAAAATTCACTGAGCAGAAAAAATAAAGAATCTAAGAAACAAAGCCATCAAGAGTAAATAGGATTAGGGTGTTACAATGAATGTTTTCGAACTGATGGGTGGTTTTCTTGGTTCTAAATCTTAGGACCCATTCTGCTGAAAAAGAAGATCTGCTGATAGGATTAAAAAACAAACAAACTCATTCTAACCCTGAACTGGGCAAGACAAAACTTTGAACATAAAGAAAAGAGACCCAGTTCAGCTCTCAGATGTGTGGGTGTGACTCAGTGACACTGAAGTCGGCGAGAGTTAACTTGTACCCATGTAGCTGAAGGCAGAATTTGTCCCAATACACGACTCTGTTCTATAAGTAAAGATCTGAATAAGAATGAATGTGAGTCACATTTGCATTAACAAGCATCTACTGAATTTATTCATAGCCTAGCAAAATTTTCAGTGATGGTACATGTCAGCGTAAAAGAAGGCACCTCATAATTATGTGCAACATAAAAGAGGGAAAAACCATAAAAGAACAGATGTAAGTTACTCTAACAGAACAACAATATGATGAATGTTGCAAAAAGGAGAAGAACACTTTTATGTTTCTAATTTTCTGATGTATAATTAAGCTGGACTTAATATTAAAACTCTCCATGACAACACAACACAGGTAAAATGAAGTCACTGAATCCATTTAGAATAAAAGCTTACTTCTGATTCACCACTCACAGTTATAAAAAACCTTGACCAGGATGTCTACAATACCATCATTTTATTCTGAGCTTCACTGAGATGCTTCTCTTATCAGCAAATAACTCTTCACAACAAGCAATTGCTCACAACAAATTTCAACGTTGCTTTCTTTGCCTTTTGACAAAAGCAAGTCTGATAGCAGGACATTTACTACTGTGAGTATTTTGAGATCAGGGAAAAACTAGCTTTCTTCAGAAAGCAGTATTATAAAAAAAACCCTTAGGAACCATTTCAAAATGGGCAACTTTTGTTTTTGTAAGAACTGAGACACTGAGCTAAACACAGCTGAAAGCAACAGCAAATGTGATTAAGCAAAGGCAGCCTTAAAGGTTTGGGGTTTTTTTTTTCCATTATGATTGAAACAATTTCTGTTGTTTTGTTTTCAATTCCACAGAGATCTATAGGATTTAATCATATGCTTCAATGTTTTCCGATGCTGGAACTAAAAATCTTAGCTTAGAAAAATCAACCTGCACTGAGGAGGACTTGCTACTCCCAGTGGAAACTGTTGTAGGCTGCATCCACCTGAAAATGGTATCACTTGTCTAACAGGCAAGAGCCTGACTTGGAAATGTAACTGACAATGAATACACCAAACTTTAGAAAAATAATAATTTACTCTGAATTTCTTCTTAAACTAAATTATTTCGTATGTAGACATGCTAGAAAACAAAGGCAGAAAAAAATCAAGGATGATGCAAATAGCGCTGTCATGGAGGAAATGCTTCTCAACATTCAGCTGATAAATCAGGAATAGGCCAATCTTGGCATTTCAGCATTAATCAACCTCTGTCACAAAGGTGCTGTTGGGACGTGGCAAACATTACAATAAGCACAGAGTAGTGAAGTGTATCAGCAGTTTAACAATAATTCAAAAGACAATTACAATTATTACATTCCAAGCACATTGTGTTGCACAGAAAACAATTATGAGCAGAAACTCTTCTTGCTTAGAGCAAATAGAAGATGGCAGAAAGCCCTATCACACTATTAAATGATCTTTAACTGAACAAAAATAAGAGCAAAGATTAAACTACTTAAAAAAAAAGTTCCCGGTTTCATCAATTTTCTATTATATGTACTGTTTTAATGGCCACATATTTCAAGAAAAGTGTGAAAAATCACTATTCTGGTCACATTCAATTTAATGTGAGTAGGTGACTGCAAGGGATGGTTCTTGAATGTTTTTGTTATGTTCTTTTTTATTCTCTCAAGATCACCAAGAACACCAAGGGCATCTTAATCTATCAAAGTTAACAAAAGTTTGAATAAAGAAATAAAGTCAGTAATGGGTTTTAAACTAACTAATCAAGGATCAAGTAAAAGGCTTTTTTTTTATGTCAGTAGTCATTATCTTCTTTCAAGGATCCCTTAGATTTCTCACTTCACGAAAATAAAACAGAAAATGTATTCTCCAGAGAACAATAAGAGAGCAGCAGGCTCCATACTATCAAGTATTAAAACAAAAATCGACTGCTTGCTAACATTTTACATCAGAACAACTTTCAGAAATCACCCTAATAGTAATTCTTCAAAACCACC
This sequence comes from Haliaeetus leucocephalus, assembly GCF_000737465.1. NCBI lineage: Eukaryota > Metazoa > Chordata > Aves > Accipitriformes > Accipitridae > Haliaeetus > Haliaeetus leucocephalus. The sequence goes on along the minus strand of NW_010972436.1, from coordinate 20,130,911 downwards.
AAGATTTTTCCCTCTATGTCCCCATCAAAGCACAAAGTTCACAAGGCTTACATCAGAACTGGATCGAACAGCCATTTTTGGAAAGAAAAAGCTGCAATTATTACAACTGTTCTGCTATGGCGGAATTCTCGTTTTCTGCTGCAGTGCAACAAAGGCCAGTCTGCTGATAATGTTTCAATCTATTTTTCTGTGATTTTGTATTAGGGAAAGAAAGGGATCAAGGATTACTATAACTGACCATGCAATTGACTGTGGTGATTTCCATCACTACCAATATCAAAAGCAAATGGAAACAAAAAGGAGGAGCATTCAGATTTCTTGTTGGAAAAGAAAAAAATACAGAAAACTTTAGTGGCACAACTTGTGTTTTTCTACAGGGCTTTGTAATATAAGTTGACTTACAGTATCTTAAAGTAGGAACATATATAAAGAACACAGTATCACAATTAGTTGCACCTTTGTTAAATTAATATCAGACCACAATTCCAGCCTTCGTTTACTAGAGAATAAAGGCTACTCCTTTAGTTTTTCCAGAGTTCTACTATGCAGTTTCCTTATCCTAGCACTTTGCAAGGATTCCCTGAAGAACTCTGAACATTGTTGAGTTTTTAGATAGAGATCATGCTGCTGTTTGATGTCACTGATAATGCTGATGAAATACAGCAAAATCAATACATTCCTGGAGTAAATCCTCAAATTTATTTATTTGGACTTAAGAGTGGTCCATATGGATTCTTGTTAAGTAGTCTTCTAAAACTGTAAACTGAAGTAACAGTGTCAATAGGCATCAATGACCATTTTGAAATCTCACGTAAATGACGCACCGATTCATTCCTGCCCTTTACCTTTCCTCTCAGCTTATCAGATCCTTACTTTCCACACAGAAAGATGCTGCGTCTTACTCACACCATGTTTACCTTGATCTAAATCCTTTGAGTTCAGCTGAAATATTCCTAAATTGTATGAGATCAGAATGAGATCCAATGTAGACCAAATATAATGGAAAGAAAGTTGAACTCGAAATTCGTATGGATTCAAGCTACTGTGTAGCTTCCAGATTTAATGTGTTTATAATACCATAAAATCTATTTCATGCATGTATTTATTACACAGAGTATAGACAGTCTCTAAAAGTAAAAAAGTGTATTTGTTGTTGTAAAAGAAAGCACACCCAGCAAATGTAGATGAACTTTGTAATCACATTCATCTCAGCATTAAAATCAAAAAGGTAGACTTGTCCTCATCTTCATGTTTGAGTTAAAATTTAAAACAATTTTAAAATCCTTCCTTTAAAACCCCTAATGGAATGAAAGCAGTAAATCTGGTTGTGAATGCCATTATGAATTTCAGAGTCTATTCTTGGTGATGAAATCTGTATGCTGTGTTTGAACAAACTGTCATGCTAATGACATTCCTCAGTCTGGTGTCTTCAATAATAAGCAAACTGAGTTTTAAATGTAGTTGATGGGATTTTTTTCTCTCTCAGACACCCTATGAGGAAAAACAGAATTCCCATTTACTTTCATGACCTCTGATTTAAAAGCAAAAATTGCACATTATTTACTACTGGATGATTTTCTCGAAATTTAATGAGGACTAAGTACAAATATGACAGATGTAATTATCACAGTTTTATTCTGCACAGTCAGGGTCTTCTTGTGCTGTAATTGCAAGCCTTTCATTCAGCTGCCGATAGCAGAGTTATTATCATAGTACTTTATGTTATTTCAGAGAGGAGGGAAACAGATTTCTACCTCACTTTTACCCTGCAAATTTATCCTAAGGACTCATTTTGCCTGGCCTCATGCTACAGTGAAATTAAAGACCTACGGGAAGAACTTGGACTAAATCTTTGCTGATTCTCCTCACCCACTCCCAGCCGTGGTGAGGCCATCAATCTAACCCCAGTTTTCACAACATAAGGGAGGGAAAGGAGGTCTTGAGGGGGGTAGCATTTTTTAAAAGGAAGAAACATGTGGGCAGGTGGCCAGCTCATTGTCTAGCACAGGGATTTTTTTACGGTGTACTGCTGCACTCATTTAGACTTAAGTTAAGGTTGAGTGAGCCCCAGCTGGAGACTGGACCACTGACCCAGAAGCTGGAGATACCCAGCGACATGTACACGACTGGAAGCCTCCCTTTCTGAAGCTCAAATATAATTACTTTATTTTACACTCTTCCCCCACCAGACAGCTCACACGCGCAGGGAGGGAAAAGCCTCTTCTAGTCAGTTCAGACCATACTGATCCTGTGCTATTAATGCCCGTCTTGCAGCTCTCTACAGTGCTCACTCCTAACCCAAGCGCTGCAAGGCGCGAATGCACCAGGAACATCACTGTATTGACATGATAATTACTGAGGTTATTTAAGTTGAAAGGCAGCAGTCTGAAGGAAAGAAATGGTAGGATTTTTGCAAGAGCGAATAAAGGGAGACTTACTGATAGTCCACATCCACTGTACACTTACACAGACGTTGATTAAACGTGTGTCTGCTAACAGAAAAGATCTCAAATAAACAGCACTAGGAACAGCATGTATGGCCAGCTCAGGCTGTAATAGCTGTACAGCCACAGTAAATACTGCAGAATCAAGTGCCCAATATAATATTCCAGTAGGCTTCGGAGGTGGGGAGAACAGACACTGAATGTCTCTGCCACTCCTATACTCCACTTCATTATACAAAACCTATACCAGATTACCAAATACATTTACGCTAACCTGAAGATATTTAATTTGTTTTGGAAATGAAACAGTTTGCAAGGAATCTTTCCAAACTATGGGCTTGCAAAGTAGTGATTTCCTCCTACCAACCTCCCACTGCATCACCTTCAGGAAACACACATTTTATCTATTGCTTTCAAAATAGCAAAATGACTATTGACTTAGTGAAATGAACCCACAAAACCATCTGGAGCATCTCTTTCCTTGGAATAACAGGTCGTCTACACAAATGTGGGTTGTGGCACTCCTTCCCACATAGGGTCCCTATCCTACCATGAAGAAGCGGAACTCAAGAGCTTTTCTTGGCAGTTTTTCATGGCTATGCAAGATACCGGGTGCTTGTCCCAATCCAATGAAACACTTGTGCACCCCCTTATCTCTGGGCATAGAAATATTTCTATAAGAAGTATAGAGACAACCATAAGAATTTTTGCTTCATCAGTGTGACTTGTTTTATTGAACAAAACTCTTGAGTCTGGGAAATCTACAAAAAATAAATACCTTCTAACCTTGCAGAAGAAAATACCCTTATTAAGTGCTGGATGCAAAGGCAAGATTACAACCCCCTGTAAAACCAGGAGAGTTAAAGCTGTGGAAGCAGAGATCCTCTGCCTGCATTAGCTTCGGGCATCCTGACAAAGCAAATCTCCTCCCAGTTATGTCAATGGGATATCTTGGTCTTGTCTCTCCACCCCCAACACTACTTTATAATACTTTTCAGTGTAATTAAGGGAATAGATACATTATAATCCAGAACTACAATTGCAACAGGCATATACACACATGCAAGAATTCACCCCTTCCCCAACCAATTTTGTATACTAAAAACAGTTAAGCTGTGTCTACACAGACTTTTGGGCAGGTTGCAGAAGCCCATCTTCGTTATTTGGTAAAAACACAGCATCTGTACTGCTGCCAACGCTGAACCTGGCTTAGCACTGTCTACAGATGCTGTAAATCCATTTCTGCACCATGTTGTAGTCACGCGAATTACAACCAAGCTCTTACAAGAATACAGTATCTCACTTCCAGTTAACACCTCCTACTCCTGTGCTTGCCACAAAACCTCTCAGCTTCTACTATCAAATTAAGGTTTGACCAAACATAACTCACCGAATGTGCCCTGAAGACAGGGAAACAGAGCACTGAAGCCCTGGAGCTGGACCTCTGCGCATGACTTTACAAGCAGGATACATATTCCTTGAAGCACCAAGTTACTCTGATCTCCTGATACTGGGCCAGCTAGAGCTTGGTCTAGTCAGAGACATAGTTAAAAGTAGTCCAAAACCTGCTTTAATCTGTGTGCATCTGCTCCTGTCCTCTAAAATGGCAGCTGGCAAGTCCTGAAGTGTGCAGGTGCTTTGGTTTCCCCTCTACCCTAAGCCAAAGCCAAAAGCATCCCAAAGATGTTTGTTGGGTTCTATGTATTTTTTAACTCTTTGAATAAAATATTTTTGTATGTTCAATAAAGCTTTTGAACTCTGCTGAAAGTAATAAAAACAAAGCTCAGAGAACAGTTTCTATGTAGTTGTGGGTTTTTTTAAGAAAAAAAGTATTGTCAACAACATTGGAGCGAAGCAGCCTGTAATTTCATGCTGTTGCAAATTGTCAGCTGCCCTGCCCACACAAAGTGATTTAACTGGGGGAGTGATACTCCCCAGGAAAATGAGCCAGTAATGGCATACACAGCCCACTGCAGTGCGATCTAATTCTCCATCCTAAGTTCTTTCTCATAGTTTCCCTACAATAACTTTTTAGTGCCTAATTAATGTGAATAAGAACCATGAGCAAAAGTGACTCCAATAGTAGCAGTCTCATGGAGGTCAAGAGCACAGTACCTTCTTCCCCCTTCAAATGGATATCATGGCACTTCCATTGAGACGCTATGACAGGGCAATGCTACTGGCTCTATCATACCTGTTTCATGTCTAAAAATAGAGACCTTTTCTCCCAATCACCTTTTACAGATAAGAAAGGATGAATATTCAGCTTATGTAGAGTGAGAAAGGGCAGCTGGGCCACACTGGAGTATTCAGAGGCAAAAATTGGGTTGACCTATTTTGCAGTTCGAATGAATACACAGGTGGTAAGGGATCTCGTTCTTGCTTTCAAAACAGCAAGCTCAGAGAAGAACCAGGAGAGCTACAGAAACACCGAGCTATGCATCGATAGGGCAACAGAGGAAGAAAAGTAAGACGAAATGTCCCTTCCTGATGCAGGAGCAGTTCAGAAGCCTGTGGAGCTCAGCTCCCTATGCCTACAGAAACTATTCCTCCTACGACTGGAGCTAGTAGGACAAAGCAAAAAAAGAACAAGCAAGTTTTACCTCCTCAGGGAAGGAAAATTTCCGCTAAGGGTATATCATTGAATTTTATAATCCATAAGTTAATAACATTAAGTACAGAAAACCTGACAGTATTACAGCGTAGAACGATGACTATCTAGTGACTTTCTTTTCTTAGTACATAAACTTCAAGGGTATTGCATGCACATGTAGAAGATTTATTTCTCTTCAGTTTGAAAGGACAGCCTGAGCCATCAGAGTTGTGAGTTGCTCACAATCTGAGGTTGCACAATCTGAGCAGTGAGGTGCCTCAATTTAGCATAATTTAACAACAAGGATAGACAGGGAATGACTATTTGGGTTATTTCTCATAGGTTACCGTACTTACAATTGGGCTAGCATTGACGTAGTCTGAATTGTCGTGGCTATTTTCACCTTTCAGACATATCCTGGAATGATCATCTGCAAAGGAGAAAATAAGAGAAGAAAGTTTCTATACAAGTATTCTACCCATTTTAGGTTAAACAAGGCAAAGTCAGATTAATGTGCATTTCAAGGCAGGCAAATGGTAAATATGAGAAAGGATATTTCCTTCTGACTCCCAACCTAGCATAGCCTTGATACAGCCACAGCGTCACAGCCTGACTCAGGAATGAAGCACTAAGATGCTGAGCATCAGAGGCTGAGTATCAGAAAGCATGTCTTCATGAGATGTACCTCTCAGAGGAAAAAGGGGAATCTCTACTGCTCAGGGAGTTTAAGATTTAAACTAGGCAAATCACTAGTAAAAAACATATTATAGAAAACACTCCTGCGTTTGCAGGGTCATGGAAGAAGTAAACTGATGGACTTTGTCCATCTGGCTTCTCTATAAAATGAACATGGAAGTACAGTCGAGAGCTGGACAGTAAAGTAATCTGTCCTGATCAAAACCAGTGCTGTGTGGTGCTGTGCTAGTGATGTGGGGAGACAATATGACTTGGAGATGATTGTGGGAGAGAGAAAATGCCGGTAACAACTGCACCTAAAAGTATGTCTGGAGCATGTATAGATACCTTGCACTGCTGGTAATGTAGCTAGTTCAGACACCACCAGTAAAGAAAGCAGCAGCTCTAGACATAGGAGACTTACTCATGTTGTTTGCCCATTGTCAAGATTCTTTTATCACTTTTTAACGTGTATTTTTACTGGTGCTAGCTTAATTGTGTTTAGAGCTGGTACACCCCAAACTCTTGTCCTTTTTTTTTTATTTCAGGACATATGTAAAGGATGGGTTTTATTTGTCTGTATTTAGACAGTGACAATGCAGATGCCTGCTTCTCTTCCAGCTACCTAGATCCACTTTCTGCTAAGAGAAAATAAATATTTCTATGTCATGAATCATCTCATCCCAATTTAGCTGTCTCAAACAGGCCAAGTTGCACTTGAGAAGTGCCTGTTTCTTTCCATTGACTAAAGAAAGAAAGACCAGACCACACACAGATAATTTATGCGAGAGATGTCTAAGTCTACATAGGAATCTCTAACAACTTGTACCCGATACATAACCAGCACAACTTATACTTCTCAGCAAACCTACCCTGCACAGCGTATTGTGGTGAGAGGTCGTGGAGGTGCCCATTCTGTAACCCTCTACAGTTGAACATGGATACTGATGTTTTGAGAGGATCTTTCCACGAATTATTCAAATAGACAAAATAAGAGTACAGGAATACACCCTGTCCCCCTTTGTATCTTGTCTAGTGGGCTATGACACCTTTATTAACAGCAGAATTCCAAGTTGGCTTTTTAAACCATTAGAAGAACAATAAATGAGTTAGTTACCAACCATTTTAAGTACCACACAGGAAAGTAGAGACAGAGGGTTTGGGCTCTGCTTAGGTTTATTCACCAGTAATATCATGGCAGTTCAATATGCGAGCAAGACAAAGGTGTGCTTGTAGGAGTGTTGTTTATAGTCACTCAATCTCATCAGCAATATTTAACCCACCAAAGTGAGCAACCTTCTCCTGGAATGAGATGAGAGGTGAACAAGTCATGTCAAATGAATGAAGAGACATTCTTCACTATGCACATAAAATTATTTCTTCTAGTAAGGTTTCAACACAATGGGAGGATGAAGAAAATGAGAAAGGGAACACATTCATGCACATAACCACTTCCATCTTACTTTGGCACCACTGCACAAAAAAACCCAAAAGAGCTCGTGACATCTGAGATCCTGGAGCTACCCAAGATTTTTTATAGGAAGATTTACAACGAACATTGTCACAGAGTGCTTGAGGAACTACAGCTCTGAAACCTTTTGGCTATGCAAGAGATATGCAGGTTACCTGCGCTAAATACGGTCTCTCACGTATCTGAAGCTAAGTAAGCACTCAGGATAAGCCCCATTCATTGGAGAGCAAAAGTGTTTGAACTAATCACCAAAGAAAATGTGTGAAATGTTTTCAAATGGATGAGGGAAAGAGAGCAGACAGTGATTCATCAGTATTTAGCAAACAGCTGTCAGTGTGATTCTCCAGTAAAAGTCAAGTGTCAGATCACTAACTTCAGGATCTTTTTTTTTAAAAACATAATGTTTTACCCAGACCCTCTGATTTAGTGTGCCATATCATTATCCTGCTGTCTTGGAAGGTTTATCAGAGGGTGAGACATGTTAAGGCTTTGGTAGTGAGAAGGTGGTGAGACTTTGTATTTGCACTCAGGAAAAAAAAAGTGCGCAAAAAAGGTTGTACATGTGTTTTCTGCATATATCAAGAGTTTGCACCCATGTGTGCTTCAGTTGCAGCATCAAGCGTTCATATTGACAATGAACAGATTGTGCTTGTCTATGCCTGTTATCACCTCAAAGCTTCTAGGAACTAGCATAACAGCTCTTCAGAAACAGGCAGAAGAAGAAAAAAAAAAAGGATACCATGGACACCAGTTTGTTATGTTAACAATAAGCAACTATGGGGAAAATGCCCAATGTACAAGATTTTTTTTGGTGAACTGCATATTGATTATGTTAGAAGCAAGAAAAGAGAAGCAGGAGAAGCAGGAAATAAAAGGAAGGAAGGGGATGACAGAAAACGAAGATATATAAGATCAATCTAAAAAGCAAGAAAGAAAGATGAATGAAGAAAGAGGAGAGGAGAGGGACAGTAATAAGGAAGTGAGAGAAAAGACAAATGCTGTTACTAGCTACCGCAATCTGGCCAAGCTACAGCTAGTCATCATTTCAAATATCTACAATAGCTGCTGCTGAATGCTGAACTAGTTTGCATTTGCTATTGCTCCAGCCAAGCCACAGCTGAAAGAAAAGCAAAATGTATAGATGAATATGTATGGCAGAGAAATGCTTCCTCAACAAGAAGGCTAGTACTAACCTATAGCTGAGGAGAAACATAGCACAGTTGTATTTTATATACATATAAAATATACAGTATACAATATAAAGTATAAATTATGAAGTATAAAGGATAGAGGATAAAGGACAAAATATAAAGCAAACACACATGAGTCTGCAGTATATAAAAACTTAATTTATAGACTGAGAAACCTAAGTTTTGGTGTCTACATACAGATGTCTTCATGTGGGTTAGGTTACAGTTAATGGAGCTTGATTTAGTTGGCTAAACATGAACGTGTACTGTTTGAGAAATGGTAGAGTAGATGAGACACTGCACAAGGAGAACACATATGACACAAGACGTAAAGACTTGTACGCTGTTGGACGAGCAGCTGAAGCTCGCACAGGATATATGAGGGCATCCTAGAGCTATTAATTTCACTGTAAACCAAAGAGCAACTTTTGGCCATTGCACAGCTCTCTTGATGCCACTGCACTGACTAGCTCTTCACTGGCTGTAATGGGTGCTTTGACACCTGGCTCATATGGAGGCAGCTACATGGAGACACTTAAATTTAGGCGTCTTAGTCTACGATTTCAGAGAATCATGCCCAGAGAACTTGATTCAATGCCTCAGTGTAGGCTTCTAGTGATATCTGAGGTGCCCTAAGGACACTCAGGCTAGCAGCTGGGAGGGCACAGGTCTCCCACAGGGCTTGTGTTACACCTACTAGCTCTGTGTGGGTACCTTGAATACTTCAGGCATCTCAAATGGCACTGGATTCCTGTGTTTAAATGACGGAGTTGAGTGCAAAACGTCGTATCTATCTGGATTATTTAAACAGTGACCAGTACTACAGTATTATGCCATCTCACGGTCTTCTATTTATCTCACAGTAGCCCTACGACTTAATTAAGATCTATTACTTTTGTTGTTTTTCAGATGGGGATTGAAAGCTTGGAAAAGTAAGACTCACATCTTACCTAATTCTCTGTGTCTTCTGTTTCCCTTTAGTCAGATACTTCTGAAGGAACAGAACCAACAAACAAAGGCAAACAAGGAATATGGGCGGCTTTGGGTTGTCTGAATCTAGGCATCACACAGCAGAGTGAACCTCACAACTATCAGCCTGGCACATTCTGCCCAGATCATCATTCTCTTCCTTCTAGATTTAGACTGATACTTTTTTTTCCATACAAAGCACTCTGCAGAACTACACTGAAGTAAGAAAGTGAAGAAGTACTGAGGAGCAAACGTGGAGCAGTCTGATGACTGCGAAGAATCATAATGTGTTGATTATTTTACCCATAGGTTATCTGGACAAAACAGAGCTCTTCTTAGATCTGAACGGAAATCAAGTTCATTTATGCCAGAGCACTATTTGTACATGCATTACTGATATGGATAATGCACACACCCAGAGCAAGTACCCTCTGCTCAGGCAGTCCCATCGTCAGCACACAAACCTCAGAGCTGGGGGCACACTCTGCCCCCAAATGCTTTGCTTTCCTTTGGAGGAAAACCAAAGCACAGAGGTAAGTAGGTTGCTCTAATATATGCCATGACTCATGGACGCAGCTATAGTAGACAGCTTTTGACAGATGACCACTGCAAAAAGTTGTTTGCTAAATTTTTAAAATACCTAGATGTATCTATGGTATACATAAATAAAAACATACAGTATTGACCCTATTGAGATGGTTTTATTTTGCAAAGATGCAAAAAGAGAAAATAAAGTCTGGAAAGTTTTTTTTTGGACGTCAACAAATAGAGCTGCTCATGTGTTCATACGGAAAAAAGGTATCCCATTGCGCTAAATTATAGCAATCTGCTTGTTGGTTGGATAAAAGGATGCAGTTTTGTTAATCGAGAAGGTCCAAGTTACTTCAACAGTCAGAATTTTTTTAACTAGTAATTCATTAAGTGCAGTGTTAAGGTGTTCTGCTACCAAGTATTTTAAAAGCTGTTTGTAAATAGAGAAGATAGGTATAAAAGTAAATCTATGATAAAATTGTGAGATTAAAGATAACGTTAATCTAGAAATTAGTTATATAATCAGCAAAAAAATAAAACTGTATTGTTTTAAGACTGCTTAAGAAAGGAAAATGCAAAGTAAATGCAACATGATATTAAAGCTTCTTTTAAGCCTCCCTAAGGTGAAATCTTTTACATGAACTGGCAATCTTGTTCCACCCTGTCAAGGTGATTATGAATATGAATGGGGTAAGGAAATGCTAACAAGGCATTACTCTGTGAGAATACTTTGAATGCGGCATAACAACTTTGTAGCATATTAAAACCGTATGAGCATTGCTTCTTCATTCATTATGAAGCAAATCTGTGACTTTTTGTTATAGATTTAGTGTCAAACATAGTCAAAAAAAAGTGGGCAAACTGGGCTCTTTCTCATCTCAGTCTAATCTGAGAGTCTACAATAACCATCACCTTACCAAAATTTGATATTGTTTAAACTCTATGCCACACTTTCCACCCATCATCAAAGTAGTTTTAAGGATATAACATGACTGTTTAACAGTGCGCAGCAACTTCAGAAAGTGAGGGCAGGTAATTTTGTGCAATTCAGTCAAAAAGGAAAGCTCCCAGTGCACTAATAGCTATAATAGAAGTTTCCACATTGTCACAAAGCCAAAAAGTAGCATTTTGCTCTTGTAAAAGTACTAAGGGATTTTAAATGTGATAAAATACTTCTAATTAAAGCTTCAGATAAATTGCAGCCACCTTGTCCATGTCCAAATACCTTCCCAGGTAGTACCGATTCAGTCTAGACTTGGCGATAGAACAGAAGAACAGGAAGAACAGGCATAACAATGTGCCATGGAAAAAGCAATGGTAGAGACTCTTCAGCTGAAGGTTTATTAGTGTAGGCTGATTCATCCACATGGTACAATATGATAAAAAGAGACAGCCTATCTTAGCTCTGAAAATAGTTCAGCTCTCTAGTGTGGTATGACACACAAGCTAAAAATCTCTGCTCTTTAGGACTGCTGCAGCTATGTTACTTCTGGATTCAGAGCTAGAGCGCTCTAGTCTGAGGGTCCCTATCTTATTGCTCGTTGTATCATGCAGACATGTTTCCTACATCAGCTGAATAACCAGCAGCAATATCTGGCAACACCTGTAGCTCCCATGCTGTCTCCAAGGCAGCAACCAGAAACAATCTGGCTTAATTTATGAGCACGGACTTGGAATAGCTTAAGATGGTCTGACTGTAAGTCCACGTTGAAAAGAACACTTTAAGCAGGAAGATTAACTTGGATCAAGACCCATTATCACAAAGCAATTTTCACTTCCTGTCATAATGGTTAAATGCTATTTTTTCAGGATGGAAAAGAGCACAGAAATCTTGCACTCCTTTAACTTTCATGGTGACTTCTTTAGAACTTTTTAACAGACCTGATCCCAAAACACAAGTCAGCAAACTGTTGCTGTTGCCCCAAAAGGCTTTCCACCAGCGCCACATTTACTTAGGAGAATTCATATCACCGAACTATTGTACTCCTCTCCTAAGCAGCAAAGTATTGCAAAAAAGCCACTACATAAAAAAGAGAGCCAAATACTGCTGAAGCAAATAGGCAAGGACTGATGGGCTCAGTTAAATTATCATGTACTTCCAAAGAATCTTCACTCTAAATCTGACTCTGACATTTACTTAACGTGTTACCTGTCATTCCTCATTTCCAAAGGAGGAATAGTACTTACTCAAGGCTCTCATAGGGAAAATTAATGTTTTCAGGGCACTTTAAAAATTAAAATAGCTATATACGTTTGCCAAGCTACCCAGCTGGGTTGTGGGCACACTGACTGCGAGCATTTTTGTTGCTGTGGACTGTGCATATATTCTCAGTTTCAGTTTTGTTTCATTGGTTGCTTAATAAAATGTGTGGCCATAGATTACCAATGTAATCTATGAGATACATATATTTGCATAGGAAATATATGCTGCTTTTATTTCAAGCTCAGAAAGGTGGCTGCTTACAGGCAAGAGCAGATTCTAGGAATATAAACACTGGCTGCTTTTTTTTTTCTTTTTCTCTTTTTATCCTAAGCCTAGCAGAGAGAGAAGCCAGTTTGCAAGCTTATCCACTAAAGCCTAAAGGGGCTCATTCAGTACAGCTGAGTATCTGATAAACAGATCATCTAGCTCTGATTATAGACTGCTGGTATTACTGTTGGATGGACATGCTACCAACTTGTCTAAACACAAGCCAAACTTCTTTCTGTTGAATGGCTACAGATGCCACTCTTGTACGGAAAGTATATTCCAGCACTGAAAAGCACTCTGGCTATTGAATTTCATGAGACAGCACAGCTGCAGCAGCAGTGCTGTGTGACATAGTTATGCATTTTTGTAACATATATGCAACTTATAAGGAGACAAACAGTGTCTGATATGACAAGAGGACATGCACCCAGCCCATAGCTGTAGCTAGTTTTCTAGTACGCATACAAGCTACTCCATATTCTGTCTGCCTGTCATCTGTAGCTTTCAAATCACTGTGCAAAGGATATTGAGAAAAGTATCAAGAACTTAAAAGGCAATCATCCAAATTAAAGTGTACATACATGGTACTACAGTCCGTGAGCGGTTCTTCTGGGTATTTTCCTCCTGCTGTGCAACGGTGGTGGCATTGGGTTCAGCCTGATAAGCACACAGAGCTTCCCACTCCTTCTCCAGACGATTCTTGTTTTTCAGATGATCTTCCATGTAGGACTGGAATTAAAAGAATACTGTATTAAGCATTGACTTAGTTAAGCTCAAAGCTAAGCTAAAAGGATGTATCTTAGGAAGGAAAGCACGGGAATCCTGAGCTTTGGGGACAAAACACACTCATTCACTTAAGAGAGTAACTTTAAGCTTATTTGTGCTATACAAAATGAGAATGCTAACATATACCAGTGCTAACAGAGAAGAAATGCTTGAAACACCCAGCTACTGAGCTTCAGGAAAAAACTATTTCTTCTTCAGTACCTAGAAAATGTAAGCCCAAATGCCTCAAATGTCTCTTTCATCAGGCAATGAAAAAGAAACAAAAGCCCATTGATAAAAATTACTTACTACAACAACAGCTCACGTCAAACCAAAGGCTTTTAAAACTAGAGTTCAAGCACATATGCAAGTCACAACAATGATACAGCTGTTGAGGAGAATTAAAAACTTGTCAGGCTGAAGTGTCATGGCTCAAGTACCAGGTCATTAGGAACTCGTCCTGCACATGGACTGGCACAGAGATGGTCTTGAACTGAGAAGGTGCTGTTAATTAATATTAATATATGTTGTTAAAGATCGTACCTGGCATTCAGGAAAGTCAACAGTGTTAGGAGAAGCATCACGAAAGAAAAATTAACTGGCTGTGGCAGGAATGATCAGAGTATATTGGTGCAAGTCTTAAGTTTTTTCAGATCTCCCAAGGCTAGAGATTCAGTACAGCACTGAATCGAGAATTCAGTTCCAAAGATTTGCCAAAAGTAAACTAAAATCCTATTCCTTCACCCCATGGACCTGAAAATTGTCCAAGCAGGTGAGGGGAAGAGAGCAGAAAGGAGGAGGGGTGGCGAAAACCAGAAATCTTCCCTTCCCTTTAGCACGAAAATTAAGAAAGTGATCACCAGGTACTGTAAGCCTACTAATACAGTCAAATTACCTTTCAGAGTCTGTCATCTTCTCCTACGCTAAGCAACAGAATAATCTCACATTACACCCAGTTCATATTTGTAAATTAAACTCCATACTACCTTTACAAGGTAGGTTGAAGTTAACATCCCTAAACAGATTAAAAAAGGGACAGGCTGTTTAGGGGACAGGCTCGGGGTCTGGCCGGGGGTCGGGAGCAGAGCTGTGAGTGCCTCTGGCCCAAACACCAGTCAAAGCTGTTCTTGCTGGAGCACTCCGTAATACAGCCTAATCTGTAGCAACACTTGTCTGGAAAAAGCTCCTGGAAAGGATTCACTAAAGAGTATAAAAAGCAGTTTAATTGCTTAGAAAACCTTTTCCATAAACAATCTCTGTTATGTCAAATAGTTCTTCCCAAACATGCTTTAAAGAAGAAAGGCTCTCGTGCCCTCTCAGCAGGTTTAACAGAAGGTGCAAAAAGCTTGCAGCTTGTCTTCCGCCAAATGGGAGCTCTGCTAAAGCTGTCGCTCCGCCGCGCTTCCCACCCCACCGGCGAAGCAGGATACTGCTCTCTCTTGCAGCTTGAACGGGTTTTGCAGTTACAAAAGAGCCCCTGACACACAGCTTTGTTTTGTGCAGGGTTTGTCGGGTGTGTGCGTCTTTACGCGAGATTTGTAAACCAAACCTGTTACTGAAAAGCAATTCAAGAAGTGACGCTTCCAGAAAGGGTATCTTTAGGGACACAGAAATATATTGCATTAGAAGAAAGGTTTCTGAAGGAGGTAAAAAATTGTGGTGGCCTAGATACAATCAAAACACCTACCGGGTGATTGCTTCTTTTCTATAATGAAGGAAAAAGCACTGCAGTGGACAGAGCTGTGACCTGACAGATGGGGAGCTGGGAGAGTTGCGCGGCCCCATCGTGTGTTAGGGGAGCTGGTCAGCTAACGTGTTCCCAGCCTCCACCTGCAAGTTAACGGGAGGAAACCATCCTCTGATAGTTTGCTTGTCCTTGCCAAAAGGCTGTTGCTACTGGGGAAAGGAGGGAGGCTAAAGATCCCGTTCTTTTCTCCTAGTAAATCTGTGCCTTGATATGTATACTGCACATAATAAAAAGATAATCCCTCCTGAGCAGAGACTAGTTGGTATATGAGAATTTTTATGAGGCAAAGGGAAAAAATAGCAAAATCACAGTACCACTGAGCCAAGACTCCTGGCTTCAGAGAAGCTGTTTAGCATGCAGCAGGCAGAGATCAGGCAATCAAGGACCAGCCCGTAGCATCTTCCCATTTTAAACCACAGTTTTATAATCTGATTCATTTTGACATGCCCATCACCAATGTCCCATAGACTTCAGGGACATTTTATGCAGATATACAGATCTGCCAACACTGAATCTCTCCAAAGTACTGTAAGATTCACGAAGCTGTGTGAAAAGGGCCATGAACATTTGATTCCTAAGGCAGGGCTGTACACAGCAAGGAGCTTCCCGTTGGCTCCAGCTTGCCTATTCGATGATTTCAAGGATTGCATTTTAAAAAGAAATTTGTTTTCTTTTTAAATCATCAAATGTGATACAGTTAAGGTAATTTGATTGCTTTTAGTGCACAGGAATTTTTAAATAACTCATGTCTCTTTAAAAAGGAATACTTTTACTTTTACCTTCCTTTTTCAGGGAATCCTGAGTGTAAAGAGAAATGAATGTTCAAATGAAAACACACTGGAATCTTTACTTTAACCAGACAACCACTTTTCATGTAGTTTCAACACCTGCATCGCATGGATCAGATTCACAGGGCACTTCCTGACAGGTCTTGAAAAGGTGTTTGACTATTTGAACAGGCTTGTGGAAGGCTCTGCACAATATGAACATCTGCTTTACACACGTTTAAAAAAGCTACCGAGAAAGAAGCTTGCTTTAAAACATTCAGGATTCAGACAATTCCCTCAGAGTTAAGTAATCTTTCATTTACAGTCCTTCAGAGCCCCTACGCTCATCCCCATTTTGCTAAACAGAAGCTGAGTGATTTTGAAACACTCTCTTGGGAGCTGCTGGATGTACATTAAATTGAGTGGAACTTCTGATATTTTAGAGATTGTATGTCTACTCAAATCCACTCGTTAATTAGGATGTTTTCATGAGACTTTCTACAGCATTTGCCTGGTACAAAAGAAATTCATTACCAACATGTCAAACGCACATGATTTTCCTTGTCCCAAAGCAGCAGGTAAAATAAATAGAGGTTGTCACCACTGTTACTGTAATGCTCCTCAAAGCCTGCTGAAAAAGGTAGAGGTCTGGTCTCACCAATAGGTCCACATCAAGACAAGTCCTGTAATCCCAAGTATATGCTATTATTTAAACAAACACTGTCTGCTTGGACAGATCTCCTGAGGTACCTTAAGTTTCATTAAGTCTTAATTTTCCTTCCCCAGGGCCTCACCTGCAAGGACAATTGGTAGCCCAGTTCATACTTTCTCTTGTGTACACAGATGAGATGCTCTTGCTACCAGACATGTTATGGGGATAAGAAGGATGCATCGACATTATGTGGAGAGGGGGGGATGTGTTGTAAAATCTATTATTATTGTGTGAGACATGCCAGTCGTAGGGCAAAAGATGAGCTTTCAGCCAGAGGATGAAAAACTGTCCCAGGGACAATGAATCTCTGGCCAAGAGAACCAGTGCCAGTGGCAAATATTAAGACAGATTCAGCGTGCCTGAACACAGACACAAAGTAAAACTTCCTGAGCGCTCGGTTGATGTTGTAATATGGTGTCAAACCACTTTGTTTTTCTTTACTTTTTTTTTTTAAATCAAGGAGTGGCATCCAGTACGTGCTCTGTGACTAAATTAAGGTTAACAAATACAACAATTAAATTCTAATTGTCTGGTCAATCTCCAGATACCTTCTTCAAAGATAGTATGGTTTGCATCTGTCAAGATATTTGTTTTAAAAACACCTATTTTATCAGATGATGTTCAGCTATTACAAAAAGCAATTATTTTTGACAACATACTTCCAATATGGTACTTGATTAGACGCTCTTTTCACGACTGAGGATGTCTCTTTTAATGAAAAGATGGGCAACTGTTAAATTGACAGACCTCGACAGGTCTAATCGAATCTCAAATGTCAGCTGAAGAAGTGGATGGGACATTATCTTAATCCTTGTGAACAGTGACCACTCAAACCCACGCCTTTCACCTAACAGTGTGAGAGCCACTGCTTTCAAACTGCTGCCTCTTTTTCCAGAGATGCAGAGGGCCAGGCAGTGCCGTGGTGCTTCACTGGGTTCTTCAGAAGGAATCTGGAGAGAAGAGAATTGGCCTTAGCTATTATATAGCAAATTGTGCACTAAATGACCATACTTGAAACAATTTGTTTTGTTATTCTCTCCAATTGACTTAAGTAAAAGCTTTTTTTTGCCTTTGTTCCCTGCTAACTTGGAGGCTACATTGTTCTGGCACAGGACACCCCAGCGTTTTTGCTATTCTGCTTAAACTTCTTTGTCTTTTTCAATACATATTGCATTGACTATACGTAAGAGGAATACTTTTCTGCATAAATCCAAATTACTTTCAACACAGCACATGATTTTCTCCTTCCTTTTCCTGGCTGAATACCTTATCATTAGTGGCTTCACAGTAAATTTCTCTGTTCCCACTCATATTACTCGCAGTGCTATAGAATTTAGAGATAGAGGAAGTCTACCTGATTACCCATTTCCAGGCCTTCAAATAATGTCGTTTCTTGCACTTCACTAAGAAACCTTCTAACATTTAGGTGGCCTGTATCTAAAGTAGAAGCCTAAAACACTGCTCATTACTATTTGGGACACAAACTGGTCTGAACTATACACTGTATTCCTGGAAATACTCAAATATTTTCAATAAGGAATAGTAGTCCTCATTTGAGATGGCTTTTTCATAGGGATGCCAATAGTATTGCTTTTCTATTGCAAACTTAATTTGCTACCCATTGTCACCAATCCACTTATTGCAACCCTGGTCTGCTTACACAGAATATTGCTGTTCTGTGTAATTTTTGTTTGTATATATTTCAGTGTCTTCACAGATCATTAATTAATGGGTCTATGCAAACTATAGACATCTCTTCTTGTGACTCTTTTCTTCAAAGATAGTTTATTTTTTGTATGTGTTTTCAGGTCTAAGGTTTTCAAACTTTTGACTTACTCCTCTGTCATCACTTCTGTGCAGAACTTTACACTGTGATAGCACTTGTAAAAGTCATTGTCACTTCCATCCACCTCCAGATCATTATTTAAAATCTTAAATATAACCGGATCTAACAGCAATTCCTGTACTCTGCCAGACACTCCCATACATAGCTTTTGATCATTACTTTTTGTACATCACCCTTTAGCCACATTTCAATCCACATAATTGTCTTCTAAAAAATTGACATTAATTTTTCAATTAACTATTCATGAGACAGTTTCAAGGCTTTATTAAAATCTGGATATATTACATCTGTTGTTTTCACTTCATCTACTGGTTTTTGTAGTTTTAGTTAAATAAAAAGCAATCAAGTTTGTCCAGGCAAGATTTATTCTTTATAAAATTATGCACATTGTTACTCATTGTGCAGCTATCCAATGGAAAGGATGGAGGAGATTAGCAAATACACAAAGGAAAGACTCCAGCCTTCCCCATCCTCTTAAATGAGACCCTCACACTTATCTCCCTTTTATGCCCTTGAAAAATCTCTCGCTAGATAATCAGCAATTTCTTTTTTAATATGTGCTCCATTATTTTCTAGGGTTGGAGTCTGGACTCAGGGAACAGTAATAGAAAAGTTCATTTCTCCTCTTTCTTACTCCTCCCTCCTCTTGTACAAAATTATGATTACTTTATTCTTCTATTTTGGTGCACCCATACTTGTCCAGATCTGCTCAAATAAAGCTCCCTAAGATAAGTGTCACTATTAGAATCCTGAAGCATATTCAGACCACGCAGAGCACCACAATGTTTCTTCACACTTTCTAAGGATTTCTCACATTTCCTAACACCATTTCATAGTAATACTGAAGTTACTTTGGGCTCTTCCTTGTTTACAGAAGGTCGGTCTCTCTCTGAGCTGCCATGGTGTTGCAGAGACCAAAGGCTGGGAGCTCATCACACGTGTTTCCATGAAGAATGCTCTTCAGTGGTGTCCCAGGTAGAAGACAACATGGGAGCAGAACCAAACTATGCCCATACCTTTCCTACCTTTCTTCCTTAAGAAAGCAGACCTTAAATAAAGAGAGGATGCACTATCTCAACCAATTTAACTCTTTCGATCAACTAACATGTTAAGAAAATCAGTTTTCTCCAATAGTTATATTTCTATTGAAGCACCATAGAAGTTTCTGATGCTCTGATCCAACCAACCTGCAACAATGCAGATCCTATAGCTGTTGCCAAGACCAGCTCCATCTCTGAAATGTCACTCCATAACTGTTGTTAAAAGCACTAGGTTTAGTCTTAACGTGGCAAATCAAGTTTTCAGCATTAACTGTAGAGAAATGTGACTTTATTGGGCTAGTTACGTTGAGTTTATACATATACATACAAAAATAAAAATTCTGTTGTGGCAACTCATTGTCAGTATCTCACAGAACTTAGTAAATCTCAGTAAATTAACATCTGGCTATAAAGTCTCACATACTTTCAATCCTGTGGAGCGTTCTGCATCCACTACTGTCAATGGCAACACTCCTGACTTCACTGGAGCCAGCATTTCATCATGTGATTAGTCAGTCGTTTCAGGCTAAAGGCTCTTTTCTCTTTTCTAACTTGTCCTGTGCCATCCCGGATCTCCTGATCTTATCAGCAAGAACTGTCTAAGGTAACGACAAATGAAAAAATCTAGGAAATAAAAACCTGGGAATTTGTATTTTGTCTTTTAAAGTACTGAGAAATTATTTTTCCTCCTCGGTCTTTGCACCCATATTACTACCATAATGTGTTTTGATCTAATTTTTCTTGTATTTCTTAGTACCTGATTACACCAGTGAAAGGAGTAGTTCTGAAGCCTTTTCAATTAAGTATTGAAAACTACTCTGAAGATTTACTAGTAATTTGGCATAAAACACTACTAATATCATACATAATATGGTAGGTGATGAAGGAAAACTAAAAAAAAACAGAGGAAGGCAATTCTCTGACAAAGCAACTATTCAGCCTGGTTGAGAATAATAGTCCTAGATTGTTTCAAATAGGTTGTATTATTCAGAAAGAAATTAACTTCCGTGGTAATGTCAGCCAACAATAAACGATGACATTCCATAGTTTCAATTTTATATTTGTAGATGTAAGGATTATTGTAAACAACTAAGCATGTACACAGGGAGCAGTTGTGCTTTAAGCATGCCATCTAAAATAATTGTAAATGATTGTTCTTGGGTTTCTAGAGAAGTATCATCTTTGCATGAGCAGTGTATGGCATTATCTGCCAGACTAGACTATTGTGAAACTTTTGCAAGAATGACTGTAATTCACAAGTACATTAAATGGCAACCTATGTTCTGTTTACCTAAATTAATATACCCTTGATGTAGTGTATATCACTGCCTTCCCCTCTCTTAATGCTCTGATAATAGAGTTTTGTAACTTGTAAAAGGATTACTTCAATCCAATCAGCAGGTGCTGGGATCAGTGTGTGTCAGACAAACACTCGCTAATCCCTTTTCTTACAGCTCCCAGCTGCCAAAGGTGCTCAGTGAAATCCCAATGAAATGACTGGATACAACCTGGTGTGGACTGACGCAGGTTTTCAGCTCTGGAGGAAATATGGGAAAATACATGCGATGCTAAACATTGCTTGAATAGGAATGATGGAAGCAGGTATGCTTTTGAAAGGAAATGGAGCTAAGAAATTAAACATTAAAAAAAATTACAATGCTTAATCATGAAATATTTACTCTACCTGGCTCTCTAAATATAGCAGAAGATAAAGAAATTCACTCTACAAAGAATCCCTTCTCAAGGATTATCAGCTACTTAATGGTGTCTTCCCAGTCTTAAAATACAACCACCCCCATCTCCTCCTCCTTACCCCCTCTCTTGAAATCTAAATTATGCCTATGAAGTTTCACCCCTGCAATTACTTTGCTTTAAATAAACCTCAACAAAAAGGAGATGATGATTACCATAAAAGGAAAATAATTTGCTCCCTTACAATCTCTGTATTTCTATAGCTCCTTCTGTCCAACTGTCTGAAAGTACTCACATTACTTCTGCAGGGGAGGCAAGTATCACTGCCATTTCACAGATGGGAAATGAAAGGGCAGAAACACTGAAGTGAATTTCCCAGGGTCACAGAATATGCTCCTAAACCACTTATTTTACAGGGAAATTCAGAACTCAGTTTTCTTGACCGCTGTTTTTTCCTTTTCCCATGATCATGTTTGTAGACAGGGCTAAGGGTCATGCAACCTTCATGAATCCATATCTGATAAAATTTTTGTAATTAGAGCATACCAAATGTTCTGACTCTAATGGAATTAGAATAGGTTTCGGTTTGGGGGTTTTGTTTAGAAGTACAGGGTTTAAGTGGTTGATGAGTAGAGGAATTTAATTTATGCACATTAGATTCTGTTTATACAAAGACATGCCAAACTAAATAATAAAGATTTAAAAGATGAATTAGCCAAAATCAGTTTCCAGGCTTTCTGTACTTCTTATAGTAGATTTCACAATAAAAATCTGCAATTATAAATAGCCTTTAAATAAAGGAAGAATGTTATTTCAAAAAATGGAGGGCTAAACCTCTTAGCCAAATACTGCTATTTCATAGCATGAGATATGTTGTGACATTTCTTAAAAATAAATCCAAACCAAAAAAAACCCCAACCTCCCCATTAAAGACAACTCTGCAGTATAGGAACTGACGCCAAGGATAGTGTCAGTTGAATTCATCAACTGAGACGTTTTGGGAAGCGCTTCTGGTGTCTTTGTTAGAAAGTACAAGCGCAAGCTACACAGCTGAATAAAAAAGTAGCAGGAAAACTGCAAAAAAATATACACATCAAGTCCTTTGACTCTTTGTGATAAATATTGACACCCAATTCCATTCTCACAGAAAATTGCTATTTTCTTCTTACACATTAAACCTATTTTTCAGATGATCCCTTCTTCTCACTTCATTTTTTTACTAATGGTTTGAACGTCATATCATACCACAATCCAAGACATATTTGCGATTCATTTATACGCCTGCTAATGATGTTGCATGTCTGAAATGAAAACTTTAAAAATATATTACTAAACACTAATTACCTAGCTGAAAACACAAAACCAAGTTCCCTGCCTTCTTCCTCTCCAAGCCCTGCTAACTCAATTAAGCATCTAAATTTGGGTTCCCGGTTGGGTACTGTGTTTGCAAATTTAGATTTTAATGAATTAAAGTCTCTGTTTCTTTTCAGTGCACTTGTACAGTCATCTTCATTTACTATATATAAAAATTACCAAGAGATAAATATAGAATTCTGAAAACGTCATGTTTAAAAATAATCTCTTCAAGCATGGTCAAGTTCTTCAGAGATAATGAGACCAGGAAAACCCAGGCAACCATGACCAAGTACATCAAAGCGATACAGCACATGATGTGATTTATAGATAGTCTGGCAAATTATGCCTCTGCTAGACAGTGGCCATCTTGAGGTTAGAAAGGAAAATATTATTTCTACAGACATAACATCCCTGCTAGAGCAAAGGGGTAAGCAGTAATACTCTTACTACTCTTCTTAAACATGTGAATAAAAGTGAAAAAGTGCTTCTCCAGGAGCAAATTATGACTCATAAAGGAAATCCCCTCTGCTTTTCAGCGGGGTTTTTTTGGGGAAAAAAAAAGGGGTATCAAAATTGATAGTGGGAGTTTGTACACAAACACACATACAGGTTTGTGTGAAAACTGAGAATACGCAATATGAAATCCAAGAAGTCTTGCAATCCACGCTATACCCACAGCCTAGCGGCAGAATATGCATAAACACAAGTGAACATATGGTCACCTGTGGGAAAAAGCAGGGAAAGAACAGACTGGATAATCAGCCTTTTCCTTAGAAAACTCCCATAACTGTCAGAGACAGGAAACTTCAAACTCCACAGACATCTTCACTGGTCAAATTCTCACACTCAAGATCATTTTGGAACCGGATCCCTGACCTAGGAAGTTCCATGTTTGCACACTGCAAATGGCAGAGAAGCAACCCAATTAGAGTAACCGCCAGTAAGCAGTGAAGAAACTCTTTTCCACAGTACTTTCAGGACTTAATGGAGATAACTGTGGGAGAAGACATGCCTGACTTCTGCCCTATCCCTTCCATGTCACACTCACAGCCACGTCAAACCAACATCCAGCAGGAGACCGAGCAATGCTGGCCATGAGAAAGATGCAGCTGGCATCTACCCAGCTCCCGAATCTAGAGGAAGTGTCCCATTTTTTAGGTAACCTTTTGTCTATGCTCCATGGGATTTTCAGCTGAGGTTGGCCTAGCTCAGTGATTCTCAAATTCCCAAATATTCTTCTTATGAAAGCATTCAAAAGGGATTGTGAAGTGACAGTAGAAAAGCTTTAGAAGTGCGTAAGCTGAAGACATCCTACCTACTCCTGGGACTCTTGGGTTTCCATGGAAGCCAGTAAGGGATAACACTTTAAAGAAGTTTGAGGAACACTGGTCTAATCCACAGATGAGGATATTTGAAGTGACAGAGGGCAAAATAAGAACAAGGGAAAGACAATGTTAAAGAGGACAGAAAAAGAAGCCAAGAGCAGACTGTAGAGGTCAACAAAGAAGTGAAATGATGAAAGAAGACACCGTACTGCAAAGAAAGAAAATCAGAAGAACAAAAACCAGAACACAGCAAATGAAGAAAATGCTATGGGAAGAAGTGAATTTTGGTCATAACTGATAAATGTCAACATTTCCTCCTGTGCTGTTTCTTTTCCTCGAACACCTCCTCTCACATGCTGAACCAAGGAGAAAACATTGAGAGAGTGACAGTAGTAGTTCTGAGTAGACAGTACACGTACAGCTTACTGCTAAACAGAAGGAAAAAGCAAAATAAAGAACCTAAAATACAGTGCATGTGCATGTGTGTGATGGCTAAGGATCTAGCAGATTGGGAATATATTCTTGAAGAAAACTGTGATCAATTCAGAAGAGATTGAAAAAATGAGTAGATGGCATCCTTTTCCACCATAGAGGTAACTGACCATAGACAGCACATCCTGAGTTTGGTTTTCACAAGCTTTTCCAATGTGTATTTAGTATCTTTCAGCCAGCTCTCCAAATATGGAATAGTTTGCTTTTAGATAATGAGGCCAAAACTAAACTCGCAGAATCAAATCTGACAAACCCAGGTGCAGAACTCCTTTACACTTTCATGTCGTACTTTCATGTCTTAAAAAAGACTAATGAGGGACAAAAAAGGGCAAAAATATTACCCTTCGATACGATCTGTTTTCTATTAAAGCCAATACGATTAGTTCTGAGAGCAGAGCACTAGGACACCAGAGAACGGAGGTCTACTCCTGGCTCTGCTTCTGACCTTAAGGTTAGTCTTGGTCAAGACAGTTCCTTGTCTTTGCCTGAGCTTCCTGGACTAAAAAGACAGGATAATGATATTGACCTTTAAAAAGAGCTTTGAACCTACTGATCAAAAGTGCTATGTAAGAGTTGGCTTATTATTATTTTGGTTACTGAAGTGAGTTGAAAGGCTCCCGGTGACTTTAATCAAAATTTCTTCTATCAGGCCCCAGAATCCTACCTGAAGGACAAAGTTTCTCAAAATTCAGTTGTGAGATACATGTATGGTAAATCAAAGGCTGGTGCATACCCTCAAATACTGCAGAGTTTTCTTGACTCCAGCAGAACTTTAAGTGACACAGAAGTAATTTCTGGACTTCCAGAAGAACAGCATATTAGGCACCATTAGTACATTCACTACATCAATAGTAATTAGACACTATTCTAATGCTTTCAGTCAAACTGGTCTAATGCAAAGACACCAATAGGTGAAAGGAGGCAATGAGGAAAGAAGAAAGCACCTTTCTCAGGCAGGTATCACACATGCTCACCCGAGCAGTAGCAGGACATCCCTCTCGCCGTAAGCCAGCACTGTCCTGGGGATCTGATGTTGCTGCTTCTATGTGGCTGCTGTGGTTAATCAAACCAACTCTTCTGGGTGCCTTCCTACTAGAGCAGTAGATATCTCCATTTAGAAAAGCTCTGGGGTTGGATTCTGCCTTAGCTTCATCCTTGACAAATTCCACCTCTTAACTACACCAGCCTACCACGCTGGCATGGTGACTGTCTCTTACTGTTGTGGTCTACATGGTTTGTTATGATTCTTACAGATCAAGAACCCTTGATGTCTTTGACCTAACACATAATTATACTGCATTCAGCTCTGGGGCCCCCAACATAAGAAGGACATGGACCTGTTGGACTGAGTCCAGAGGAGGGCCACGAAGATGATCAGAAGGCTGGAGCACCTCTCCTACAAAGACAGGCTGACAGAGTTGGGATTGTTCAGCCTGGAGAAGAGAAGGCTCTGGGGTGACCTTATGGCAGCCTTCCAGTACCTAAAGGGGGCCTACAGGAAAGCCAGAGAGGGACTTTTTCCAAGGGCACGTAGTGATAGGACAAGGGGTAATGGCTTTAAACTGAAAGAGGGTAGATTTAGATCAGATGTCAGGAAGAAGTTCTTCCCTGTGAGGGTGGTGAGGCACTGGAAGAGGTTGCCCAGAGAGGTTGTGGATGCCCCATCCCTGGCAGTGTTGAAGGCCAGGTTGGATGGGGCTTTGAGTAACCTGGTCTAGTGGAAGGTGTCCCTGCCCGTGGCAGGGGGGTTGGAACTAGATGGTCTTTAAGGTCCCTTCCAACCCAAACCACTCTGTGATTCTATAATACATACAAAACATGATTTTATAATGAAAGTGCTTCTTCAGGTATTATTACTGCATGCTATTTAACAACTGCTACATTTAAGCTAAAAACCCTTTGATTCTGTCTGATGAATGAAGCGAACACACAGCCTATGGCACTTTCTGCTACAATACCACACCGTCTGCAAGAGCGTTGCAAAGAACATTTGTAGGACTACAGATATAAGGTTAGTTCTGTAACCTGTGATTTTCTGAGTGAACCCAGTAAAGTTCCAACATGGTCCACATGCAGGTAATGCTTGGACTAATCTCATGGTAGAGCAGGTACATGGGGGTTTGTTGTGTTGATGGTATCTTTATATAAAGTCCATCTACTCAAGCAAATAATGTCTCAATTAAAGCATTTAAATGATCTCTATCTATTCTGCTGGTAAGAGTTGTCACTGGCAAAGACATGTGACATCTCTTACGTTAGCTTTTTTCTATAATGGGACACAGGCAAATTAATAGTGTTCTTATTACATACATCTCCTCCAGTACTTATGTGGCTGAGACCACTGCAAATTAAATTTTGTAAATTATGACTACTTTGCTTTTCATCATTTATGTCACTATATATTTGCAATTTCCTCATCCTGAGGAGCGAAAACAGCCTTGTCAACTTCATTTGTACACTTCTGTCAGAGATGAAAATTGCAAATTTTGCAAGGAAAAGTTTTAAAATTTAAAATGCCAAAATTTAAAATGTAGTTTTTCATTAACAGTTAAAAGACGTATATTATATCTCTGCTCACAAACATTTGTCTATACTTACATGAGGATACTGTTGCTGTACATGGTATTTGTACACAAGCATACATGTAGGTATAAAGCACCCACCACCGAATACTCATCTCAAGGCACATGACACTAATAAAAATATACGAAACCTAAAAATATGCCACCATTTAAGGGTGTAAGAAGGCCTAGCTAAACATGAAGTAACATTATTACCAAAGGTAATTATAGGCTTTTTCTGTGTCATAAAAATATCACCAAGATCTAGGGCCCGAATCTGATCCGGCTCCCACCTGTTAATCAGTCATGTGCAGATACAGCCTTGGGTGCAATTTCAGTTCTCAGATTTTTCTGCTGTATCTTTTTTCCGTTGTTATCTCAGTAGACATCTTCACTTTGGTAAGATGGATATTCAACTACCATCCTGCTGCACATTCCAGGAGATATGCACGCAGCAAGCAGCTCGGCATCAGCTCACACATGAACAGCCTTAGCTCCCATAAAATATTCATTCATTTAAAAAATATTTGCACCCTGCTGTCAAACTTAGACAAATTCATACTGAGCTTCAGAAAATAGCTGTTTTAATGGTAAATGATGTTCCAGAAACCTCTTTCAGGCTAAACACTCTCGTCAAAATTATTTTAATAAGAAAGATTAACAATTTCAACATTAGCTGCTAATCCCCTTTCATTTGAAACTGTGCTGATAAAATTCTTTGCCTGTCATTCAAATAGTAAGTAATAATTATAGATTTGGGGCCTCCATCTCTTGCTTCATTAATAGTAAATTGCATGGAAGTCTGAAGCATAAAGTCAGCTTTGATACATCTCAAAATGCAATTTCCATAGCTTTCCTTAGCTATGTACAATTAATTACAGAGTTAATAAGGGGAATATGTTAATGAAAGGGAAATTATTCACTCAGACCACCTGGTCTTATCAAATTTCTTTAATATGTTTCCTTCTCTCTGTGAATTTGGATGACAGCAAGAACACAAATCATGGTGTGCATTGCTAGTCCTTTAGTATTTTTATTTGCAACCAGCTAAAGTCCACTTACATTAAATATGAAAAGAATGTAAGAACTAGTCACTATTAAATAACTGACTGTCTTTGTTTTCTCAAGTTTAGTACCTTTTTAATTTTAAAACAAAAATGCTTAAACAACTTTATAATTACCAGACTCTCTTCAATGCTCAGAGTATAAATACAATGCATCCAATAAGGAGACATTGTCAGTTTTTGTTTATTTTCTTTAAAGAAATGTGTTGTGTATGCACATATTTAATAAAAGAAATACAGAAACGTGCTTGAATTCACTACACTGACAGCTGCTAGAGCTTAGAGCACTAGGGTTACTGGATGTTCATTGGAATATTTTAGATAGACAAACAGCCCGGTCAGAAGGAGGCAAACCCTCACATAATTCATTTTAAGAATAATGCAGTTGTGATACATAGTCAGAGAAATATTTTATAAAGACACATCATATCCAGAAACCAACCATCTTCAACAGACATTAATGGATTTACTACTAACCAGACTGAGGACAGAAACATTTTAGGACCTGGACGCCAGCCCTCATGGTCATTCCAAAAAGAAAAGGGCAGAGAATAATTCCCAGAGCAATAACAGGTCATGCTTGAAGGAGGTGATGCTTGTGAGCAGTTTGTCACCCCTCCCTTCTATTCTTGGTTCAATTCAATGGTACAGCAAGCACCCAGAAACAAGAGGCAACTTGTAATTCTCCCTAGCTATGAATAGGGTTTTCTTGGCCAGCTGGGCAACCTAAAGCAGCATTAGCACACGAGTTTAGGACAAGAGGATGAGGGAGGTACTACAGCACTGAACAAGAGCTACCAGCTAGAAAAAGCAAAAAGATATTACCCTAATCTGAAACAAAGGAAGAGTTATATAAAAGGCAGAAATTCATAGCAAAAGTATGCATTTTATAAAGACATGCTGGGGGGAGGGGGAGTTGGAATATTTGAGGGTAGTAGACTTTAACTTTACCTGGTTTTGACCAAAAAGTAACATAGTCCTCCTTTATGGAACAGCAAATACTATGTCATCCACAAGTGAAATTCACAGATTATTTTAATGTTTATCTCCTTATTTAAAAATGTTTCCACAGCTGCATCGTGGGTACATATGTAAAATTTGACCATTTTTTCTGTGTCCTACACATTAAATTTTCCAAATACCACCCAAATTCTGATACCGTACTCACAAAACACGGCCAAGTTAAGGCCTAATCCCAGAAAGAGTTACAGAAAGCAAAGTACGAATTTTTTTACCTTGCCCTGAAGATGAGAATAAATGAACTTTGGTCCATCAATGGAGGGATTAAGCTCCCTTCATTGCCAGTAGCATCTTAACCAGAGCACTTCCAATAACTTCTGCTGGCATAGCCCACATGAAGAGAAGGAGCTCTCCAAAATACCACTGGAGTTCTCCTGGGTACCTTAAACTGCAACTGGTATAGCAGTGAAAAAACACAGTGCCAGTATGATGTCCCTTCTTTGTAAGCACCACGAAGCAAGCCGCAGTTTCATCCTGGACTGTTACGCATTTTCAGCTCTGAAGTTGTAGTCCCATTTACCACACATCATTTGATCTTAGTGGTGCATCATGTCTTGCAACGTGCATGAGCCACTTCTTTATCCCACAGTGAGTCAAAGCTCACCTCCTTCCCATGCCTGAACTTTGCCACCAGCTCAGAGATGTTATAACACGTATTATCTTGGCCTCCTGCCTGAGAAGTCCTTCTGAACCACCCTCTTTCTAGTGCTCTTCTCTTTCTAAATAGGCACTTCCACCTGTTAGATCCAAAATATGATTAACTGCTACATCTGCTACAACGAATTATCAACACCTTAATGTACAATGTGAGCACACACAACAGGACAAACACAGAGAAGAGCACTTCATTACTTAGGATGCATTTGGAGCCAAAAGACCAGACCGGTAGCCTCCTAGACAAGAGTTCATCTCTGGTTTCTGCCACTAATGAGACTCTCAGAAGCAGCTGAGGACCCAGTAACATCCCTTATCTTCAATCTGAAGTATCAAAACCCAGATCTTTTTCATTAAATGACCTCCTAGCATCTCTTGCTACTTGCTACAACTGGTACTTATCTTGCCTTGACATTACCTGAATGTTCTCTAGAAATGGAAAATAAGTTCAGATAGCCACCAAGTTTGTGTCAAGTATTTCTCCCAATGTAACACTTTAAAATTAGTACTCTAGAATATTAATAGAAATGTTTTCTTCATCCTTCTACTAAAAGCCTTAGGGAATGATATAAGGTGGCTAAAAGTGTTCAACCAAAGCAGCTTAAACAAAGCTGGAATAAACACCTCACATTCAAACGACACACCAAGGTGTAGTCACAGAAATTTGGCAACTTACTTCTAATCATGAATACATTTGGGGAAAACAACTGACAGGGAAGAATTTAGGAAAAAAAAAAGATTTTGAAATTAATTTCATACCATGTTCAAGAGGAATGTTTTTCTTGATTTAATACTGACTCTGTAATTGTCGTTATTTCCTAAGGCCCATTCAACAAGATTAATATAGAAAAAGGGAGGCAACTGAACATGAAACAAATAAAAATGGAAGAATCAAAGGGTAACCTGTTCATGAATATTTTTTCTGAGTTTTATTGATGAAATCTATGTAGTACATACATCCATTTATTAGATTTATGGCTCTATTAGTAGAGCTGTTTTCATATGCAAAGCTTTTCTTTGTTGCTGTATCTCAAGTCCTGTCTTTAAACAGACAGAGGCAAATGTTTTAAAAATAACTTAAACATTTAGGAAGGGGAAAAAACCTAAAAAGAAGGGATAAACACCATTTCATCAGCAGAAGATCTTTCAGGTGGCAACCAGTTCCACTCATCCCTAAAAGCATGACAACTCAGGGAAAGAGGGGTAAAGATTTTCCCATTCATAGTATTTATGTCTTTTTGGAATATTGGCTATCTTGTCACTGAGTAATGCAATACACAACAGCCTTTTCCCTTGTAACTCCTCTTGTCTGACTGTTCGTGATGAAATGGCCTTTAGGGCCAAAGCCTTCTTGGGACTTACATTTCATGAGACTCCTCCAACTATTTAAACTGGAACAGTTGAAAGGTAAGTTGGGATTTAGATCCACTTAGCACATGTTTAAGGAGTTTATGCTTTTAGCTAAACTTTGCCACTGATTTGTTTCCCTTCCCATGTGAGGGAGGATTTTTTTCCTTCATTTTCTCAGCTGTAAACTTTTTTTTTAGAGTCTTTCTATTCTTGAAAGTCATAAAGAGCTAAAGAGAAATTAATGGTGGTAGAAGGAAATGGTGGAAAAAGAAAAAAAAAATTAAACCCACTAAATAATCAAACACACTATAATTGTGACAAAGACCTTGTTTTCCATACCTGCAGTCCTCACCTTTGTCCCTGCTAGCATTAATCAACTCTGCTGCGTGTGTCCCTGGGCAGTGCACTGCACTCATACTGTGCATCACGCTCCTTCGCTCAGGAAATGTTTTGTGTGTATATAGATTAAGCTCAAGGTGGAAAGTACACCTGCATCTAGCACAGTGCTATCGGTCCTCACATGTTGGAGTTTCTCTCTTTAGAATGTGTTTAGATGCCTTTTGCTCATGCTTTTATTGCAGCTTTTAGGAATAAAATCAAGATATTTCAGCGAAATGTGGTGCAGGATTTAACAAATATTTTTGCTTGTTGGAAAGCGTCTTCTATCACACAATCCCCCACTCTTCCACATTCAATTAAAAGAAAATCTATAGCAGCTAGCTACCCCATAGAGTTCACTTCAAACAGAATTTATTTTAAGAAATGAGAATGAGGGAAAATTGCTTAGAAACCATCAAAAAGTTACTATGCAGAGACTACAGGATACCAATGTTATCAAAAAAACCAGGTTCAACCTTGGAAACTATTCCCTGCTTGTTACCCTTCTCAGTCCCACAGCAACCCTGCCACTGATTCAGCATCAGAACTAAATTGGATGCAAAATTCAACATCTTGAGTTTGACAGATTTCCCAGCAGCACGTCTCTGACCCATGTGCCCCTTAGTTCAGGTTGTGTCCCAGGAGATGCTCACAGGTGCTCACCCTCTGGGACACAAACTGTCCCAGAACCTTCTTTGAACACAAAGTTTTCATATGAGGCTATCCTTCTCTTCTCTATGAGGAAAGTCCTTTTGGTTTTGCAGGCAAATTGCCAAAAAAAAAAGGGGGATCAAGTGGACTTACACCTCCTACATGTGAAGCGTTAGAATTCAGTCTCTAGTTCATTTGCTCCCACTGCCTCATTCAGCCCAGTTATGAAACTTCCTTCTGAAAAGTATGGTATGTGCAAACTATCACAGGCTATTATTATTTCCCAATACACCAGCTTCATACCCTCAGGGAAAAGAATCTTCAGACTTCCAGCTTAAACAAGTACTGAAGAGGACATTTTGGAGATTCACACTTTCTGAAATTCTAATTTATGTATAATGCTCCAAATTTTGCACGTCTGTCTTTACAAGGAAAAAAAAACCCCAAAACACAGAAAATCACTTCTGCTTCTGCAAATTCCCTCTCATATACGGTATTCAGATAACAACCTCAAAATGTTATCATCAAAAGCATACGCTCCCTTCTTGCAGTACTGTTCTTCATTTAAAAACTCATAAAAGATTATAATTATTTTAACCAAACAAGCGTGGCAAGATACCAAGCAGATGTGGGGTCCAATCTACCTAACTTACGTGCTAAACTTGTGCTTCAGCACGAACAAAAGAGACTCCTTCATCTAAGCTGCAGACGTCAATGGGACGCTGCAGGCACAACGGGAGGCCTCCCAAGAGATACCATCTCTCTGCCCGATCCTCTGGAGACCTTCCCAGCCACCCACTCACTTCACCAACTAGAAGGGAAGCTTATGGACTCAAGTCAATGACAGGACTTCATTAAGTGCCTAAAATGAAGGTGTAAGTTAGGAGCCCAAGTCAGGGAGACTAAATCTCTCCTGGACACCTTCAAACACCCCCGGTTCTCTTGCTGGACTGCGAAGGGAAGCGTTGCACTTTATTAGGACTTCTCAGCACTTGAAATACAGATGCACATATGTGAATGAAGTGGATGAAAATCTATTTCTGAGTTCCTACTCTTTTCCTTGCTGTGACCTTCCAAAACCCAATTGTTTTGCTGTAAAACCAACGGTTACTGAAATGAGGGCACTTTGTTGTTGCTCATGCTAAAACCAGCCAGTCAGTGCCACAAACGCGACTGCATAAAACTTGCCTCTCTAATTACACTTTCCAAAGTGCTTGGATCTTTTAGAAAGACAGAATCAAAAAGTGCCATATGGGCCATCCTCCTGCTATAAATGTGAGGAAAAAGAAAGTGAAAAGCAAAAAAAAAAAAAGCTCTGAATGTTGTTATCGCTGTCCTTCTGGGCCTCCTGAGTCCTCCTGGCTTCCTCCTGCCAACAGTACAAACTATCTCATGCTACTGTCAGCAGTGCGGAGACATTGTCTTCGCTGTAGAGGAAAGTGGCAGAAATGCAGCATTTTTCTCTCTGAAAGACTGGTTTCAGTCTAAGTGAGGAGACCGTCCCACAGCCACATGAGTTTGGAAGATTCCTGCTTTCTCCAGACCTCGACTACTATAAACGATGGGCTAACCACAAGTAGCAAGTCCTCCAGGAAAACAGTACCTGTGCCCAACCACAAGCTCCAGTAAACCCAAACCTGAGGTGGCTGGGATATCACTTCAGGTACGACTTGCTAGCATTTTCCAGCAAATTAAACAGCTTTACAGAAATGCTTCTGACCAACACTACCTCTGAGCAAGATTACATGGAGTCAATCAGCAGCCGCAGACACATTTCTCCTAAGCTACTTTCATTAAAGATTTATTCTGCTTATAAATCAAAATAAAATATTTCCTGCTGCCACTTCATACAGTAATCCATTGTTTAATTTTCTCTGGGGAGGTTCTGGCACCTACGAACAATAAAGACTGAGGAGCCCTAGCTCAGCTAACTGCTACTTTGCTGCACACTGTGGAGCTGCAAAACACGTTTACAGACCTGTAAGTGCATCTACCCTACAAAGCAGATGGTATTTGCCATTCTTACCAGGCCCCTTGCTAACATTTCTCATTGCTTTTTTAGGCTCTGAGATATTTTTCATGGAAAATATCTACAAAATTTAAAAGATAAGAGGATCGTGGCAGCAGGAAAAGGGAAGAACTGGAAAACTTCTTATACTGAATGATATAAAAATTGTGAAGTGGCCCCTCACCCTCCTCCACTTGTAGCTGCAGGGCAAGGGGGGAAAATCTCACTTCTGGTGAGGCTCTTCTGTGGCTGAACTCCAACAAGCCACCGCATCTCCAGAGGGAGAGAAATTCAGGCAAATAAGGTATTACAGATATGTGCATTTATTTTTGAGCAAAACATAAATTGGGTCAGCTCTCTGGTTTCAGCGTGACCCACGGTGACACAAAACACAAGCATTTCTGATCAAGTCCAATCATCTGCTTCAGTGCTGTAGCTGAGCGATGCTGATCTTCCCATGTAAACCTAACCTTCAGCACATCTTGAATTTACGGTTTAACTACTTCCCTGAAGTAAACATCCCACTGCCTGCCTGACCCTCCTATTAGGCTTGCCCTGATACCCAGGCTAAATGTATCCTTTCGATTCTAACCCATATTTTCTTCCTAATTGTATCATCTATGTCCACTAAGAACAACTTTTCCCCATCCTGCATTTCAAAGCACATAGGCAAACTCCCCTGAATCACTGATTTTTGTTTATTCAGTTTAGACTAAACAAATTAACTATTTTTACTCTCTCTGTGTGGCTTGTACTCTCAAGACACTACAACATTTCTTTTACCCTTCTTTGAACCCTCACCATCTAAGATATAACATACGCTGATAGATAGCTAACATATGTATGCGTTCATCATCAGGGTTAAAGAGGATTGAGTGAATTACGGACACTGAAGACCATAACAGTGATCCTGACCAATCTGATTATTTTTTAAAGTTTTTTTTATCACCATATGAAGACAATTCTTTCTTGTAATTTTGCAGAAATTACAAGAGCTAGAATAAGTGGTTCCCATATGCAACTTTCTCTCCTTTAAGCTTGATTTTGTGATTTTTTATTTTTCCCAATAATATAACCGAAAACAATTTTTGCTCAATTTAAAGTAGTTGAAATTGTTTGCAAATGTTAAACTCATATTTCCATCTACATAGGAAATTTTGCTCTTATTTCCATACAAATAAATTGCCTTAGAACCTTAAGACAGGAATTTGTACTTATTTTGAGGTTTGGCAATTGAAAACAATCTTTTCTCCACCAAGCCTTTTAGTTAACTATGAGAGGAAATCAAGTGAATTTTAATTCTAGTTAGGCACAAGTGGGACAGTAAAAACTACAACAAATGATCTTCTGTCATGGGAGCAACCCTTCCAAACTGCACTTGTATACCAGATTTTAACATAATACTTAATCAACTCCTTTTTGGGGGGGAATAGGCAGGGACAGGGGAAGAAGTATTTACTCAGGATGACATATTCCAATGAAGCATCTGGTTTACAATCCTGCCCTGCTTTTGCTCAGTTTTATAGCTGACCTGATCAAGGCTGAAGGAGGTCAGTAACTTGGCTGAGGTCAAATTAGGTCTTTGTTTTTTGCCTGCCTTCATTCCTTTCTCCATTATGTGAGGTGGCTTATAAGAACTTGAGAAATACCTGAGAAGACAGTACTTTCAAATGTAAGTCCAGAAAAAGAGACAAAGAAGTTGAAAAATTATGACCCAAAAGTATGGCATGGTGGAGAGGTTTTCTTCTGACAGACCCCACTGGTGAGTCTTCTCAGCGGTGAGTAAAATAGATCAACAGGGAAGTTTCCAAAAGCACGGCAACACTACCAACTGGAAAGGGTGCTTACTTTAGATCAACCATACCAATAAAGAGCAGAAATCAAATATAGAAAGCAAAATAACGCCTGACTCATCATCTTCAACATCACCTAACTTCTTAGCTAATTTCAATGCACTCTACAAAGACGGCAAATATTTGAAGAAGGAGGAAAAATAAGGCACAAAAAATGGGGGATCACTCTACAGCTCTCCCAGCAGGACACTAACAGAGAGAGACAAACAAGCTGCAGCCAGGCCCAACCACTGGACCCTGACTCTTCCATACACACAGACCTTCATGTGTCCATCTTCGACACTGATACTGCTCGCAAGTCATGTTTGGAAGTAACCCAAGTTTCCCAATGCAGACTCCATCAATAAAATATATTTGGATCATTTCAAACATAGAAGACATCCAGCTTGGAAAAAATTCAGCCAAGGACAACAAAATTCAGGCAAGGCTCAAAATTCAGATCCCTTTTCTTTTCTAAGGGTAACGGAAAACAAATTGCTCCACATCACTAATATTCTGTTGCCTTCTCAGCTCAGATACCTCCACACACTGAAGATACATGAGAAAAAGCAGCAAGCCAATCAGAAATTTAGCAGTTTTCTTCAGTTGTCCAAGCTGCGGTAAACATAAATCAATAGGACAAAAGGACAACACAGGGTTTATCTTTTTTAAAGCAAGCACATAAACGATTCATATCTCCAAGCTAAAAGAATGTTCCCCAGAGAGGAAAAAACCCGATATAATAAAAAAGAAATGGAAATAAACCCCCCTTTAGTTTTAATTATACAAAGCTAAGATTACCAACAAAGCTGAGGAATATTTTCTACCTGTGAAAAGACAGCTTCCCTTTCTTTAAAAGTTATCTCTTTCCAAAAGCAGAGCAGGTACCTTAAATTCTGACGGAATTTCTCATGCCACGGAGACAAAAATGCCTTACCAAGATCATGTGACCGGTGGAGATGTCCATGTTGGACTGAACCGGCTCCTCGCACCAGGACGATGTGCTGCTCCGGGCCGAGGGGCTGGGAATGGGCCCATCACTAAATTGTGAAGAAACGCTATTTATTCGAGAAGCATGCAGGGGCTCCGGGCGATCAGATGTTTTCACTGCCATGCGCTGACGGCATAGCTCCTGGAGAGAGAAAGAGGAAGAAACAACCTACGGTTAAGAGTAATTACAGGATACAGTCTACTAAAGACATATGATTTACAATATGTTTCCAGGCTGGAAGTGTTTTCCCCCTCACTGCAGTGATTTTTGGGAGGCGGTCTGTTCTGTTAGGCACATCTACAAAGAAATACTCAATGAAATTACTATATGATGACTACCCTAACCTTTCAAAAGTGTAATTAGGGCTGCACGCACATCTCCTTTTAGATAACCAAAAAATAGTATTTTGAAGCTTGACTTCTCTAACAGATAGCCTTTTTTCTCCCTGATACCGCCCCGCATTCTGCGAAGCCACTTTTGAACTGCGCAACCTCCTGAAGTTAATGGGGTTGCACGGGAGTAATTGAGAGCGCTGCTTGGCCCTGGATATGCAAACTCAGCAAGCTCAAGGCAACTGAATTGATGTGCTCTCCAGTATAAATCCTAGTTGATAGATGCCTCATTTCTCTTCATTAAAATAGCAAACTCACAACACTTCCTCCCTGATGTGGGGCAGAGAGGATGAAGAATGACATTAATGAAGAATAAAAGCAGAAATCTGTCATTGTATTGTTTAAGCAGCTTTGGCGAAGAAAGAAAATTCAAACTATCACACACGCTAACGCAAGCCATGTTAAAACACCGAAATAGACTGCCCTGGGAATACATATTTTCAGTTGCTCCCATGCATAGAAATCATGCAAAAATACAGAATTCTGGTTAGGTAACGGAAAATCCTGCTGGTAAAACCAACTCCTTACAGTATAAAATTCTGACTCTGATGGGACAAACAGACCCACAGTTACACCGCCATTGTTATAATGCTTTTAGAATCAGATATGTGTGGTGAAATCCCAGACAGTATAATAAAATTATCATTTTTCAACATATGTCTATTGTCCATGAGAGATACTTGGCTGCCTGTGGTGCACAGCAAGACCAGCTAGTCCATAGTATCTGGACATATTGCACACACGGTGTGGTTACACATTTGTCTCAGATTACTCATTCTGCACAGATGAGTACTAAGAGCACAGTCTCTTGCCTCAGGCTAACAAAATAATACAGTCTGAAGAATTCATACTGTTGAAATGCCATGGCTTCTGTTTTCTTATTCATTGATAATATAGTTGCAGCCCAAGTGCCATCAGCAGGATGATCTGAAAACCTCCAAATATCAAGTGCAATAAAATCTGCTTTTCAGATAGGAGTTAGAAATATAACTTTAAGACTATGTTTTTTCTTTTAACCTTGCAAACTTTAGGACACTGAAGAGGGATCCTAATCCATGCAGTAGCAACCATTCAGACAAACCTCCTGAAACCGTTATATTGACTCTCCTCTTGCTAACACATGGCAGTGATTAAAGAACCCTCCAAACATTTTCTTCTACCAAAGCTTTTGGCTGACTTGCCATTACAGATGCTTATGTGGAATTACACTATTTTATGGTGTGTAATACTTTTTTTTTTATAAATGTATATATACACACATGTACAAATTAAGATACACTGAGACAAAATTCGTATCATAT
Source organism: Haliaeetus leucocephalus (assembly GCF_000737465.1). Taxonomy (NCBI): domain Eukaryota; kingdom Metazoa; phylum Chordata; class Aves; order Accipitriformes; family Accipitridae; genus Haliaeetus; species Haliaeetus leucocephalus. Next base: position 20,092,624 of record NW_010972436.1, on the reverse strand, counting down.
ATAAACAGGATATATTTTGTTGTCCATCATAAAAATACAGTCAGCAGAAGTTTGGGAAGCACAGATTACTCCTTGTATGTGGTGTGAGTTATTGGAATAACTGTACAGACTGTCCCAAGTGAAACTGCTACCTGACTCCATCACTGCATTTTGTATCTTTATTAATTTTGTCCATGCCATGTAAGAATTTTTCAAATTTTTACAAAAAGTAGGGTTTTTTCCACACTTGACTAGAATGTTTTCCGTAACTTTTTACCTTCATTACTTCCTACTGACAGTAACAGGAAAAGTATTAGGAAAAAACATTAAACTTCAAAAATACTTTAAATTGAGCCACATACAGTAGTGTTAGATAGGTCAGTTAAACTATCAGTATTAAACCCAAGACTTTTTAATAAAGGAAAAAAATGTTATTGTATCTCTTTTTTTTAAATATAGGGACAAAGAAAAAAATCTCTCCTTCTCCTTTTCTCTGAAGGATCACACACGTCATAAGATAGCAATAGTCCAAAATGGTTATTGCTAACCTCGGAACGACCTTGCAGTAGTGTAATTTCAAATCCTTACTTTTAGCAGATTTTGGGAAAAGTATAACAGTGTGGAAACTTTTTAGACAGAAAAATAAATCTACTGAAAAAAGCTGTTCAGATGTTTAGATATCAGCCATTCTCAGAGGGAATGGTTTATTGGTCTAGGCAAAAGTATTATAAGTAAAGGTATAAAAATACGTAGTCTGTCACATAACAGCTAAAAGGATGTCTCTTCTGGCTAGCATGCCATGTGGTGTAGATACAAATTTATTATATTCTAATAGACATCCTGCCACTTGACTCACCCCAACTCTGTGCTAACAATAGCATTTGTACTCAAACAGGATCTTTGTTTTTAAGTTGATCTGTTCCTGCTGCTCATATCCTGCCTCAAGTCATAATCCTCTGCTTTTACAAGTGGTTGCTGTGGAAAGGATTATAGACCTCTGCTAACAAAAAAGAATCAGGATCAAGTGAACTCTAAGAAATTAATATACCATTTTTATGCAAACGATAATGACAAAAGAAGCAACGTTATAGCCAACCGGTTCTGGAATAGATTAACCTCCAACTAAAAAGAATGTTTTGGACATAAAGTATTTAATATGTTACTAAGCAATGTTGTTTTAAAACTGTTTAACACGTCCACAGTCCTCATGAAAGAAGGTAAAGTTGAGAAACACAACAAATGTAAATAAGTTTTAAAAAAAGTAAACTGCTCTCAAACATTAACATATTTATTTCCTGACATATATAGAACCAAAACAATTATTCCCAGAACTGCTGTAACTGTCAAATACCTTAAACAAAGCAACCATGTCAGTGCACACCACCATAAAAACTGTTTAATGTAAACAGGAAGGTCAAATCATAGTTGCAGCAAAAACACCACTGAATTTCTTGACTGCTGTTTTAAATCTCCAGGACAATGGGTTTTCCCCTGCCTGTAAACAGACGGGTTTTGGTTGAATTTATTTCCAGATTGGTCTAACGGCCCTTGACAGCTCTTCCTTCCCCCACTCCCAGGCAGCCCAGCCCAGGCTGAGGAACCTGCCCCATCCCCACATGCATGTCAGCAGTCTGAGGGCACCTAAAGCTTCTACTTCTTCAAAGCCACCTGCCTGTTAGCCCAACCATTTCCACTCCCGGTTGGGTTTTTAGCCTAGCACCGGAGGGATCACACCGTTAACACCACCACATATAAAAGCTTTGATGCATGGGGTGTTTTGGGGAGCCAGATGGGTTCCTCCAGGACATACGGACTAGGGATGTCCAGCTCAGAGCTGGGAAAGGTCTAAACGTGGGATTTGGGTTTGCTTCATCCTTGAGGTGGTCAGCAATGTCCCCTTCCTACAAAAGGCATTGGGAATAGCGGGGTCTCAGCGTGTGGGGTGTTTCACACTGGGTGCTCTCAGGGAAACACCATCCCTGGGCACTTACACAGGTGGCATCACTTTACAAGGTTAAGACCCTTATTAATATGGTATCTGTTACCTGCACACTTCTCTGCACGCTCAGGTATGCTCTTCCCTGCTCTCCAAAATCTTTACTCTCATAAGCATTTAGCAAATCAGCCATCTACCAAAACCACAATTAGAATTTAAACTTGACTAAAATGTCAAAGCTGCAAACTGTGAGAATGATATGAGCTGTATTTCTGTATCGTCTCAGCACGTACACCATTAAAAATATTTTCTAAGAATGAATTCAATTTACTGCTGCACTTCTATATTTAGCCGAGTGGCTGAGGCTATTTCTGCCGTACTGCGACTCAGTAATGTCTAGCCGTTGTTTGTGTATAGTTCGAGTGCCATTCTTCATTTAAAAACATCATTTACACCTAAAAAAGCAATCATAATGCATACAGTGAAATATGAAGAAATGATGCTCCTGACCCTTCGGGCTATGATCTAATGGATGGATTGGACGTAAACATTTATTTAAAAGGTAATTTGAAGTTTATGACATTATTTCCCATCACATGGGAATTGCTATCATACTGAGGCACTTACTCTGTTTTTTATTTCCCAACATTTATTATCAAACTTATGTGGTGGTCACATGCAGTATATAATGGAAAAGTAATACCACTGCGTGACAAAAACTGCCATAACCAAGATAAATATTCTGTAAATAATGTCCAGTTAAATGAGTTCAAAGTACAGCACAATGATCATCTGTAGAGAGCTTTTTATTTGAAACATAATTGATAACCTTAAACAAACCATAAACAGTATTCTCAGAAAACCCTTGGACCTCTTCCAATGAGGTTTTAAACTGTTCCTAATACTTGGTTGTTCCTCACAGAGACAGGGAGAAGCACGAAGCAACAATTAGTTTCCTCAGGTACAACAAATGGATTTTCAAATCCACACAGTCCACTTGTGAATGTACCACACTGTGGCATAAATGTAGTTTATCCACATTTAAGGAAGGGCATTGAGAGACTTGTTGTGCCTAATGGACACCAACCCAGAGGGACGGAGAGCCAGCCTCACCACTATGTTTTAGATGGGTCTCTGAACTTGAAGAGATGAGTAAGAAACTCTCCTCACGTCTGGTTTAGAGATGCAACCTGCTTACCACCGCAAGTGTTAGGCCACCTCTCCTGGACATCCCCAGCCAGTGACAGCAGCAGCATTTGCTGCCACTTGGCTTCGTGATGCGCGGCAGCCATCAGTGTCACAGAAGAGCAAGGCAGCAAATGATAATTTAGACAAATTTTTATCTTTCATCAGGTTCAGCTAATACAGTAGGTATCTGGAAAATCCATTAAGACCACATAGTTTACTAAAACGTTTGGGTTTGGAGAGAAATCTACGTATACACCCTGGTAAGGGCTAAGAGTATAGGCAAGCACGGAACTAAAACCAGCTGGAACTGAGGCTTGAATGGTCAATATTGAATCTTTTCCCTTGTTTTATTTGCAAAAATGGAATTTGAAAATGCCAGGGTGGCACGTTACAAGCAGGAGAACTGACCTGAGCATCCCGGTTAAGGGATGGCCAACACGCACTTTGGCTCTCCACTCATTACTCTTAAAGATGAGCCACTCCACCTCTAAGCTGCCTCCAGTGAGGATGTTGCTGTTTATTCAAATATACCTGCTTAATGCAAATACACTACGCAACATCTTCAGGTGGTCTGAGTCCAGCCACTGACCACAGCATGTGAACCGTTCTCATCTAGCTGGTACCGGGCGCACTATAAATGAAGTTATTCAGTCCAAAGTAAACGAAAATAGCTTCATATCTAAAATACTGCTCTCCTTCCTCAGTCACATTCACCTCATATCTGCTTAATAGCAGCCTGGGATCTGAGGGAAATCCCAACTTTCCAGTTTATTTAGAAAAAGAAATACAATTTCATTACTATATATTAACGAAAAGAATCTATTTTTGTAACTGATCCCCAGATTTACATAATTCCAAAAATAAAGTCCAGGAAATAGGCCTAACATCTCCACACCTTTAAAAATCTTTTGCTTCACAAATTCAAATGGAAATCACCTGAGCCGGTCCAGAAAAAAGTGTGGCACAATTATTTTCAGAATTAACAAAATACAAGAGAGAAAAAATCCTTCCATGGTGTAATTATTAAGAAAATGCATTGACATTACACAAAGAAATTACTGTTTATTAAAAGTGATAACTGAGTGTACACCAAGGCCTTTCAACCTGACCTGCCTAATATTCTATCAGAAACAAATCTGCTTAAGCAGGCATGATCACAATAGCAGTGTGTTCATTTTACATGCAAACCAAAATTGGTTTGTAGTAATTTTATATTAAAAATGCTGGCTATTAATTCTAAAGGATTCAAGGCTACACTTTATAACAAAATATATAATGAAAACTAAGAATATATGTAACCTTTTATATGCTAGGTATGGAAGAATAAGATCTCTAAAAATGCTTTTCTTCTTAGCTTTAATACATTTAATTAAATAATAGCCTCAATTTCCTTTAGATTAAGGAGGCATTATTCACAGGATGAGATGAGGTCTGCAGGTACAGCATGGATTTAACTGTTCTGCTATGGATGCAGTCAAAACACAGTGAGATTTAAAAAAATGAAAAAATAAGGTAAGCTCATTTTTTTAAACAAATGAATCTAGGACTACAAACATCATTATTCTCTAACTAAATTTGCTTAGTGTTACTACAGGGTGAAGCTAAAGTCATTTGGCTGCCTTTGTTTTGCTTTTGCATACTTAATATGCTTGCAGGTGTTATAAATTTAACTTTAACTTATTTACTGTGTTTGTAGCTTTGGGGATAATTACAGCTTTATTACCATTTATTTTTGAGTTATTGAAATACACTTTCAAGATTTAGTTTCATTTTAACATACTTTTTGTCCAGAAGTAAAAGAGCTGTTTACATATGTGGAATATTTGTACATATATTTTCTATCCTCGCCTGAAAAGGCAACTACTGAGATCAGTGTGCCTTCAGAAAAGGAACAAAGGGAGATATTGGAAAAACGTTTGAGAGTAATATTTTGAGAGACACAGCATCAAATGTATCATTACATATCCACACTCTGTGCAATTCATATTTATCTAGCCTTGTATGTGCTAGATCTTGGGAGGAAAAAAAAAAGAAGAAAGTAAAATGTATTTATTTGATTGTCAATATAGCCTCAGTCTGTCCAGTTCAGTTTACTTACTATCTGCCCTCTCGTACCACACCACCCCCTCTCTATCTGGATATAACTCCGAGTCTCGGTGTAGGGGCTTTGCTTTGTTTGGTTTTTAAATGACCTAAAAGGCACGGCTGCTGTTTCTCTTTGAGAGCATTGCAGTCAAACACAGGCTTGAGATTCATTTTCCTAACAAAACCCCAATTTTGATTATGGTCTGTGAAATTAAAAATTTCAATTATTTTAGCATTGCGAGTGTTTCCTGGTGGTGACTCATGTAATTACGATTCCCCTTTCTTCATGTACATGAAGAAAGTAGAGGCCATGCAGGAGGGGAAAGGCAAAGAAAACATGGCTAGCTTTATATGGAAAATGACTTGTCTGTTATTTGCATTTATTTGTTTTATTCCCTCTCTTTAGATTCAAGCATTTGCACAGTCTTATCCTACCAAATCAAACAAACAAAAAGCCATCATGGTCTTGTACACATCTCCAGAAGTTCAGCAGACACGAAAATTTCTGGCTTGCACAGAACCGAGGACACTGACTATGCAATACAGCTTAAGGAAATATTTTTACTTTAATTCTTTCAGTAACCTCTCATCAATGAGGTAGACATCTAAGTAGCCCAGAAACTCCTGAAGGAGGGAGAGGTCTTTTACATGGCTCATGTCACCAAGGAAGACATGACAGCATAGGTCTAATATTTTCCTGAAATAACGGTAGTGTGTTTTCCCTGCTATCCATGCCAGGAAAGCACAGGCATCTCTGGGCATAATACTGCTTTCCAGAGGGTCAGTGAAATTTGAAGACCATGTTTAGGTTACTCTACTGTGCATTTTTTTCCTATACAAAAATACAAGAGACCAGTCTAACTGGGACTATGTGAGTACGACAGTTTATATCCTTGATTTCTAAAAGAGGGAAGAGTTTTATGAAACAGATGCCTGACTTAACATGACTGCAGTACACTGGACTGCACAGATAGAAGATACACAAAGAAAGTTCATTTTTCTTTAAACTTATTTGAACTGGTATTTTCCCTGCATAATGCCATCATTGTCATAATGACATCATGGTGGTTTCTCTCAGGATTTAAAGAGACTACCTAGATGCCTCCAAAGAAACCAGGGACTATTTCTAATAGGAAAGATCTGCAAACCATAGACCTGAAATCACCTGAGATCTACTGGTGTAAAAGCACCCAGGTTTTTCTCAGAGTGACCCTGACTGTGTCTGAGCATTATTGGTCTTGCAATTCAGACAACTGTAATTCTGGAAGCAGCAGGATATGAGACTGACCTACCTGCCACACACACACAAATGAAAGAAAAAAAAAAAAAAAAAAAAAAAAGAGAAGACATATTTTTGTGGTGGTTTCAACAAATGCTGGTTTCTAAATTGCATTTCCCACATTTCAGGTGTGCTTCCATGTAGCATTTTACACGTATTTGGTAAGCATGAAGCTGGAGAAGAAAGATTTCTTAAGGAGTAACCAGACAGAGAGAAATAATGTGCAAAGCAAACTTCACCTTTTCCATATTTTGTTCATCTTAACTAACTCAAATACATGCTCATGAGGGCACAGCTGCTTCTTAATATGAATTTGCACAGTAAATTCACCGCTAGCACAGCGAGAGCCATACAGCACAGTATGGGTTACAAATAAACCGTAGTAACAACTGAATTAACCTGAAAGGCCATGCAGAACCACGTGCAAATTCATCATGTATTTTGACTTTGTCTAACCCACCCAAAGCCCAACAAGCTTCCAGCAGATGCCAGTGCTCTAAAAGATAACTGCCACAAATGTTTCCTTTTCCACTCCCAGCATTTATAGTTGCCTGGGGCCCAAGGCAGGCAAAAAATGCAGTCCCAAGCCAGCTGTAGTTTCTCAGGAAAGCTATACATTAAGGCTGTGTAGTCCACTATTTTATTGCCCTGCAGGACTAAAAATGGGAGCTCATTTCTGCTAGAAATAAGAATTCCCAGCTGCCAGCAGGACTCAGCATGCACTTCCAGCCTGGAAAGAAACAAACATATAGCCACAAGTTTACATCTAAAAATGTTATTTCACCCCATTGCAAAGATTATTATTACTTCTCCTTAAGTCTGTGTAACTGCATTCATGATAACAGAGGTACTAAAAACAGTCAGAGAAATGCAAGTCCTAAAAACTTCTAAAACCTCAAATACATTTTTTTCATAGAAGGTAGCTCTACACATAAGAGGTGATGCTGGGATAAGGAAGTTATTTATCAAGGATGGCCATCAGCGACAAATTTTTTTTCATAACATCATCTATCATGACAGTTGAAATTGCCAGTCATTACCCTCTCCTGATTTGGAAACTAAAGTCGTTGCTTTCCACCCATTCCCCACTGAACATAAAAATGAAATCACTCTTCAGCTCTGCTAGGAAGAACAAATGCAAATTTTGTGAACAAGGAAACAGTGTAAAAAAAGGATCTATAAAGCACAAAGTTGCTAGCAAGTCAAAGCAGGTTATTATGAGCCACATCTTTGCTAATACAGAGAAACTCTACTGAACAATAGGAAAAAATAGTATGTATGAGTTCCATCGTGTCTCTGAGAGTAGACATGCTTTCTATCACACACCACAACAGTCTTCAAGGATTAAAAATGTCGGTCAATATTTCTACACATTCACTAGATTAGTGTTACAAGAGATACTGGGAAAACTAAGAGGGGTTTTGTACTCAGTACTGATGGTCAGAGATACAGAAAGACTTCATATTTTGGATAAAACAGCAACAACAGCAAAACCACACATTTCTCTTGGGCTCTCCCCTGCCTCTCTGTACAACCGCGCTCTCAACCGCATCACCGTTGTGCCCCGGCACTGCCCACCCGGAGGAGAGCTGCAGACCTCCTCACCATCCCTGACCTGCCCCATCGCACCACTTCCAATAAATACCCTGCAGCAGCAGCATGGACTTAATGTGTGTGTTTGCTTTCAAAGAAAAGAACTTCCCTGGCCATTACTGAAGCTCCTGTGTTTCCCTTTGCCAACTCCTACAAGCGCAGGGGACATTACTCCACTTGGACCTCCCCGCCAGGCACCAGTTTGTCTGCAAGAAGCACCACGGGAACAGCGCAGGAGAGCACATACAAGGTAGGCACAATCCTAAAACAGTCGCATCTTAATTTTGGATTATTTTAAGACCTGGGGCATGAAATTATAGACATCTTCTAAACCACCATCAGCTATTTTATTACCCAGAGTATTTTTTCTCACGTGCTTCTCTGGTTTTTGAGATTCCTGCTAAAAACTTGTGCATCAACAACATTCTGCAGAAATAGTGTTGCATGTCGCAGTGGTATTATGCGGATAGCTTTTCCTCTATTGGTCTTTTGTTTTATGTATTTAACAACTGAACGTCTTTGCCCTGGTGCTAGGCAGAAGACAGAATAAGAGCTTCACTCTTTCTTCAGTTGTCCATTTTATATACTTTTTCTTTTCTACGCTGCCACTTGTTACTGTTTTAGAAGAAATAATCTGTCTTTTCAATCTCTCTTCATGCAAGTTTTCCATGCCCTTAATCATTCTTGTCACCTTTTCCTCACTCCCTCCATTTCTGCAGCGTTCCTTCGGCGATGGAGTGACCAGCACTCACAAAAGCCTCAAGCATTGATTTATACTTAATTAACTTCTCAAGCCCTCAAACAAGCAAACAAAATTATTAGTCAACAATGCCTGGAGAGCCATTGGGTTGACCCAGACCTTCAAAAAGAAGCTGAAATTTGGAACAGCTTGCTAGGCAACCCTTCTGTATGTTTTAACTTCACACCCAAGAGCTTTCCAGTGAGGTTAATTAGGAAGTGCAGCTCTTTATTTCACTCTTGTGGGTGACAGTATATATGGAATTTACATGCTCACATTCCCATTTTACTGTACATATTATTTCCCCAGAGTAGAGAAAGAGAAGCTGTATGGCATAATTTCGCTATGTAACATGAATTTACATATGTAGATTGTTCTTGCTCCCCAAACTACATTCAGCTCCATCACATTTTTCATCTTACATGGATAGCCAGCCACTGGCACCTTTTGCTGTCATCCACTGCAGCGACAGCTCTTCCAGCAAATCACATCGTTTCATTCCACATGAGGCATTTTTCTTTCCCAGGAAGCCAGGATGAACTCCAGTTGAGAAGCTGGAAAAAGTAAAATCCAAGTTTCTTCTCCCCACACCATCAGAAAAGCAGCAGCATACTGAATTTTTCCTTTTCATCTTTCCCTTGTTCTTCTGTATTAATAGTTAGTAGGAAAGATCAATATTTCTCCGACATGTGAATATCCTCTCTGATACATCTTTGAAGATTAGGGGGATGTTCAGACCAGCAGTACTAGAAAATGGGTAGGGTTGGTAGTTATGGCTCTGCTGCAGCCCACTTCAAACCATACACCTCTGCTGTTGTCAGACTGCATGGCCAAGGAAAAGCCTTCCTCCCTGCATGCAATGCCTGTATCTCCCAAGTTAGGTAATGTTTGATGAGGGGAAAGGGAATGATTTTAATCAGCCAAGGTATGCATGTAAACCCAACATCAAAAGTGAGTTTTATCACCATAATGATGAGCTGTTCCCACTTTGGAGGGCACTTCTGAGATCTCTGAGATGCTGCCAGAACATGGTTCTGCAAAGCAGCAGCAGTCCTATGCAGAAGGAAAAAGCAGGAATCATCAAGAAGCCTGCAATTGTTAGCTAGACATAAAAAACATAAAACATAAAACATAAAAACAAAAACTTCACCAAAAATGAATAGGATTTTATCAGTCTGAAATATTAAAAATTTAACAAACTATCTTCCTGATCAGAATCTGCATTTGTTCAGAATGCGGTCATCCCAAGCGAACATCAATAAAACATCGCTCATTTGTCTTTGGTAAAAAGTCTAAAAACTGGTCAGCAAAGCTTAGAGAAAACCTCATACATTTTCTCCTCTGGATAAGCCACCTACACTAAATTTTATTTTCTCCAATTCAAATGCTATTTTCTCCCACCCCTCTCCAAATTAATTTTGGTTCTTTCAAGGATTTAACTTCTAGGAGCATCCTTTTACAGTCTCCCTTCTTCAGTCTTGGTTTGGTTATTTGGTAAGAATACAAGCGACAAAAACTGGATCTTCATGCTGAAAGCTGAGAACCTGAACTGGAATACGAAGAGCTGCAGGAATGCCCCAGCTGACTGACTTACACCGCAGTGACATACACTGGTACTGTGAGAGCTTAGAACCTGTAATAGCAAAAATCACAGTACAAAGAAGTCAGGGGAGTTGTCTCAGTCCTTTACCATACTTTGCTGGTGTGCAGTAGATCACTCAAATTTTCTTTTACAGTTCTCTAAACTGCTAGAAAGTATTTAGATCTCTGTTGTGCATGTAAATACATGAGAAGGCAAATATCTTGGATAGGAGGTCCTCATCCCTGGAGCTGTAGCTTTGTCCCTGTTGAGAGGAACTAAATGAGGCCTCTTGTCCAGCCAACACAAATCACATCCTCAACGTCCAATTCTCTGTAGGTCTGCACACAGGCCATCCATGGGTCCCCCTGCCCTCATGTGCCACGCACGCTCCCGAGGCTGCTCGAGACAGCACCTCTCACTTGTGCCTTTGGGAAGATTGGAGCAGTTGAGCAGCACGATGCCAGGAGAGCTCCGGTCTGCTCTACCCAAACTTCTCTTACAGTTTATACCACAATAAAACGAGCGAAAACATCACAGTCCACTCGGAATACTCAACTTTGCAACATTGCCGCAAGAGCTGGGATGTGACACCTACTTTTGTTCATCTGTCTCACAAAACAGCCAAGTCCGTACGGCTTTACCAAGGTAAAACCTTAGGTGGCTGCCGTCAGCCTCAAATCCTTCACTAAGGCTAAGCACGAACACGCAGTGCAGGAAGGACAAAGATCCCCGAAGCCGAGATCTCGCTGGCTTTCGGCAGGACGCGGAGCTGCGCTGCCAGCACGCTGCTGAGCACAGCACGTCGCCCCTGCCCGCGCGCAGAAGGAGAAAGGAAGGGTCGCTGCATCCCCCGCTCCTCTTCCCTTTCACTGCCCACCGTGTGGGACCGCTGTGCAGGATGAACAGATGTACCCAGAAGAAAGCAGTAGGAAGAATGCTTTTTATGTACCTTACAGCCTTCAGAGAATAAACTACAACCTGTTCCTGCTCGCAGGCAACACGGTCCTGCAAGAACTGACAAACATCATTGACAACAGTTTTTTGTGTACACACAATTAACTTCTACTCTCTTCCAGGGAACGCAACCCTGGTACAAGATCCGTTCTGCAAATAAAAAAAACTTTCCAGTTAAAAACTTTAAAAAATATTTTTTTTTCTTCTAGTGCAGCTCTCTGAAGGAATATGAAAGGCTCAGCAAGCCAGATCGCAGTGTTAGCTGCCGAGCGTTCAGCGAATATACAATAGAAGATTGTGTCAAATCTGAAACACGGTAACAGAGCTGCTCCAAAAGAAAAAGGAAAATCCTAAAACAGAAAAAAGGGCAGAAGTGTGTAGCAAAGACAGGCCTGATTATCCTCCACATTACATCAGAAAAAAATGCCACTGAAGACAGTATAGTTATTCCAGAAAGAAATCGGGACACTTGAGATGATGTACTGCCTGGGACTGCAGATCAAATACTCTCCAGCCCATTAGGCAAGGCTGTGGTTATCTTTGGCTTCTTTATAACATACAGGCGCTGGGACATAATCAATTTACCAGAGGGAGACAATCCATTGTACTTATCCAGAACCAGCCCGCACTCAGCTGGCAAACAGCCCGTGGCGCGGCAGGGATGGGAGGAAGGGGCTCTGAAGCTGGAGCGGGATGCTCGGGAGCGGGATGCTCGGGAGCGGGATGCTCGGGAGCGGGAGCCCGGACCTTAGCAGTCCAGGATGGGAAGTTAGGGCAGATAAAGCAACAGTAATTCTCACCCTCTAAATAGCCAAATTATTAAGAAAACTGCCCAGTGAATGTCTTTTTCTTGGCCTGTGCTAACTGTGCTGAGAAATTGTTTGGGAGAAAGTTGGGTGGCTTGGCCTGAAATGGTGCCAGGACCATTTGAACAATTTACCGGTTTAATTTACCAGGCGAGATGCAGCCTGCAAGTCCAGAGCACCTCCAGCACATTTTCTAAGAAATGCCTGTTTGGGTAAGGATTCTGGATTTCCCAGTAATTAAAAATGAGTCACTAACTTAATTTCCTCTCCTACTATTTTTTCTTAGCATTTTCTTACATTCTAAATACACAGAAATTATACTGCAAGATGCTTGGAGCACGTTTGTCCTTAACGCGAAGTTCAAATACCGTATTCTTTAGACAGGGAAAAATAAACAAAGTCGGGTAAGAAAAGAGGGTTGACATCACCTTCTCTGTGCCACTTTGCACCAGTCCTATGCAGATAAACAGCCACCTACTTGAAAAAGATGGTTTATATTACTCAAACTTAAACCCACATGGCACCTTCTCATCCAAGCACTCCAGGAGTTGCATATATACCCATTTTCCTTCCATACCTGCAAAAAACCCTCTCTCTCCACCTGTCTGCTCTAATGTAAAGAGTGTTTTACTCCAAAGTGCTGCTGCACTGCCACTGCTGCAGCAGCCCAGGACTTGAGCTGCGAAGGTAAAACCTGCTCTGGTCAGGGCAAGTCCATTTCTCCAACACTGTGCAATTGACAAAAGTTCTTTTCTTAAATAGGAAAAGCGTGGAGGAGAGCCATTCGTAACAAGCCCAATAAACCTCTCTCACACAGCCAGCGTGGTTCCCGCGGGGCTGCCCCGCTGCCGGGGCCGTGCGTGCTGGAGCAGTGGGCAGGGGAGGGGAGGAGGCGATGGATGGGAGAGCACTGCTCATCGCAGCCGGACACGACAAGCTCAAACACAGATTTCCTGAAGTGCCCTCTGAAATCTGTGCCATCGAGGTTCAGCACTTAAGATGGGCATTTCTCATTAAGCAGTATTTTGAAGTTGATTTTAAAACCTATTTATTTATTTATACCCCAATTTATCAAACAGGCATGATTGATAAATTACTGCTGATTTATAAATTCATACAGTATTTTGAAATGCTGTTTTGAACATCACTACCATTTAACTCAATTTTATGGCTACCACAGGAAGCAAGGTTAGGGAATTACATAGCCCACTGCACCAGAGGAATTGCGGATTGTTCTGAACACTAATCAGATAAAAAACAGATTAAAAGTTAAATCCATATTTGTACACCTCCTGTTTTGCCTCATTCTGCTTTGGCCATCCACTGTCTGACTTCAACAAAGTGCTTAAACATAAGGTAAACTCTCTTCCAATCCCCTTAAAACACTCCCCACTTCTTTTTCCTCTCCCATTATTGCTATGCATGACCATTGTGTAGAATATGTGTTTTGTACAATGTGAGAACTGTCTCACCTTAAAGTACAGTGGTTTATGTAACAACATTACATACGATGTATTTGCAAGTTCCTGAGCACTTCTTTTAAGGCAAAATTCTAATTAGAGAAAGTTGTTCACATAAGACACAATAAGTAGACTGAAATGGACAAGAACAACTCTTCTAATGCATGTGCCTCCCTGCATATGTGTTATTACAAACAATTACAGTTTGTCCTGTTGCTTTACATAATCACGTGAGTGATCTTTTTTTTCTCTTTTAATAAGGACACCGGAAAAGAAAAGATTAAAAATGCGTTAAGTCCTTTGTTTTCCCAGAAGAAAACACAAGCAAGCCCTTCATAGCATTCAGCCTTAAGGCAAAATTTTCATCTATCCGAAATCCTTACTGAATGTATTCCTGACTGAAATGTTTACTAAATACTCATGTACTGAATACACTTTGTCCTCAGTGATATCTTTTTTGCTTAAGTGTAGTGAGGGTCCTTGAAAATGAAGTTTTACATAGATAGGAGGTAATACTTTATGGTACTGATTATCCCCAGTTTACCAGCTTTCTTTGGTCCCAATCCTGATGTTAATTGGAATATTACCGAGAACTTGATAAATAAGAACTGCGAAATTTTCCTTTTTTTTTTTTTTTTGTTCCATCTCACTTAGCTCACAAAATTCCATTTTCTAAGGAGTTGATATAGAGTATTACTATAACGTTAAGGTCTAATACTATAATAACAAGTTTGCTGATGAAAGTCAGTCTAGAGTGTAAAACATGAAGCTGTATCAGAGGTAATGAATTATCTGTATTTAAACACACAAACCAGGCATGATGGTTAAGTAGAGTGTATGTTTCCAGTGGATTCTTTCAGTTGGAGGCTTTTAAAATATTTGCAGGAAAATATTTATTCTAAGTGTCGTGAATACTGTGTTCTTAACATCTCTAATAAAAAATACCAGCAGGATGAAATTCATAAAAGCACAGAGAAGTTCTTAATGGCTTTGAATCCAGAAGGATCATGTAATTAATCAGACTGTATTTGACAAAGGAATATATAATTTATATATAATATAATACATGTAATAATGTAGAATTTAACATATAATTTACAATTATATGCCTGCCAAATCAAGTTATTTGAACAAGTTTTTAAAAGAGCTGATGATGTAATCCAGCTGCGCTGACAGCGCACGGCTAACGTAACCTTGAATACTTCAGGCAGGTTAAGAAGGAGCTTCATTGTAAACTGTTTGGTCTTTGCCCCCTTGCTTTTTAAAGGAAGTTCTTTTGGCTGAGATGAAGGAAAATTAAAAAGAACGTTATTGACATAAAATATTAAAAGGCAGGCTTTCTGAAGCCAGCTTCAGTGCATTTTAACTTTTGGCTTTAAATTCCATTATGGGCAATGTTTTGCAGAGCATTATCAGTGATGCAGAAGACCATGCTCATAGGAAAGTTCTGCAGTGCAAAGTATAAAATATGCTGATGATTTAACATCTCGCACAACCCAGCATTCCCCACACGGGGGTCAAAAGCCAGAGTTCAGCTGGACTCACAAATACATCACCCTGAATCAAACAGAGCATCCCTAAATAGTAGCAGTCACTAACATACACTCATTACATTAATAAATTGCTCGCTAATGGGAGCAGTGACAAGTAAGATGTGCACTTAGTGGCCCTGTTTGCAGCCCGCCCCCGACGTCTGAATGCCCGTTTTTCTCTGGGTTACGTTCTAAAGGCTTCAAAGTGCACGAAGAAAATCTGCTCAGCGTTGTGAAATAAATCAAAGAGTGTCTGCTGAAAATTCCTAAAACGCTTCTGCCCTAATCTCCTGGACCAGAGAGTGGGCTTGCAGAATGCTAAACTTGCTTTTCAAAGAAGATCAAAGCAACACGAGCGACAATTAAAAACACGGGTGCAGGTGTGCGCATGCGCAGGGGCACCGCGGAGGCAGGAACAACCTCTTTTTAGTCATCCCCGAATGCGAACGCTGACTTATCTAATCGTTACACGTGCGATTTGAAAGGACAGGAGACGTGTTCAAAAGGTACACAAAAATTGTCCGCCTTTGTGTAAAATGTGTTTTATGCACACGCACCACTTTACGAGATACACCATTTCCATTAATTTTGAGAAGCTCCTTGGCCACCCTCTGATCAAACCAGCCTGTCATTTTGTCCTGTAGCCATTCAAAGATAAATGAAGTTGCAATTGTGTATCTACCCTTCCTCCTGTTACTTAGTCTTTCAACAGGGTTTAGCCTCCCAGACCTTACTTCTAACACTTTTAAGGCCAGCCGCTTGCCTTACCCAACACCTGGAGAACCAGTTACCTCTTCAAGTGGTACGGGGCTGCCTGGCAGCGCATCACGGGCACCGCGGAGATTTTATTTGTCTGCTTCAACTTCTAAACAGTACCGGTTGTCCTGCCTAAGACCAGTCACTTCTGCTCGCACTTACACCAGAAATACTCGTGTTAGTAGGCGAGCGTGCTTACACAAGAAGTGCTGGTGCTAGCAGGTGAGTGACGTTGCATGACAGGCGCTACGCCTCCGGTGCGGGGGGAGGCTCAGCAGCCAACCTGCTATTTCCCTGACAATACGGTTTGTCTGTTTTCCCCTTCTCAAGCTGGTATTTCACCACACAAACGAGAAGGGGGAAAAAAAAAAAAGCAGCTGTGGGAAAAAACTCTTCGAAGTTCACAGGGTGAGTAGGGAAGGAGTAAAACCCTGAATGAACTCTCCTGGCTGAACTGGGTTAGGATGAAAAATGCTTCTGCTAAATGTTGAAAATTTAGGTCAGTCTTGTTTATGTGCAGATATAAACCGCTGACATTTTGAGAAGCACGTGAATCGAAGTGGTATTTCAGCGTTCTCTTTCAATCACATTGGGCCACCAGGCTCTTTTACACTGACCAACTTCTCCCCCTTCAAATTAAAGAAAATAAATCTGAATTGTCACTTAAGCTGTAAGCAGCAACATATTGGAGTGTTGTGCTTTAAAGTCTAGTGGCAGCAGCTGCTGAAATATTCCGTATTTTTAAAATACACCGAGATAACCGAGTAGATACTTGGGAAACATTTAACAGAAGAGAACAAAGTAGGTACAATTTTGAAAGCTATCTCTGCTTTTTTCTTCCCCCGTATTAATACGGGTTACATTATTCCCCTATGAGTATCAGAGAAGATGAGGAAAAAGATAATTGATGCTTTTCTGAGACCTAATTGATGTTATCCAAAACATGCATCACACCAGATACCCATTACATTTAACACAGCTCAACATAAGGCGATTTTGACGATGCGAATAGGGCTCAATCCTATTTCTCTTCAAATCCACATGAATAGTTTATTATATACAGAGCCAGGCTCAGTGATTCATTTTGATAAAACGCTACTTAGCAGCATCAAAACTGCCTGAGTATTTTGTCTGCCTATACTGGGGCCTCCTACTGCTGCCATTGAAACAAATGGCAAAATTCCCATTTACGTCCACAGGAGGAGAGCCAAGCCCTTACAAACCTTTGTATTTAAGGAAAAACATTTTTCCTCCCACTCATGACTACAGTTCCCCTGAAAAACCAATGGAAATGTTGAAGAAGTCAGGTGGTTAGGACTGGGCCCAAAGGTCAGGAACAAAGAATATTAATACAGTCCTGCTATTGAAAAACTGAGCAGCATCCTCCAAGCGTTGTTGTTTTTCAACAGAAAATGTCACTCTCAGATCTAACTAGGAAGATTTTAAAATATATATAAATCTGGGAAGAAGAAATGAAGCACACATTTCATTTAGTGTCTGGATTACAGATTCTTATTAAACAAACCAGAGCTCATTATAAAATCAATATCAACTTAACCACTATACTCCCAGGAGAGATGGCAAAAAAGGTCACTCCAAGAAATTCAAACAATTTTCCTGCTGGAAGGGCACGATTTTAATTACAGATACTATTAATTAGAGCTGTCAGTAGGAAGATTGTCCTGTTAATTATCACAAATTCAGTTTCAAGTGTGATTTTGGAACCTGGAGGGCTTTTTTTTAAAATTAAGAATTCTTGTATTCACGTTTAATGGAAGAAAAAGACTACCTATCGCTTCTGTGTTTTAAATAAGCCAACAGCAAGTTCCCTTTTAAAACCAGACAAAAATATTTATGGCCACAGAGTCTTTGGCCAACAAAACTGATCAGAGAAACTGCTGGTTTGTTCACACTTTATCCCGGAGGACACTCCTTTTTTCCACTAGAAATGCTCTTGCTCTCGCTCTCTCTTGTTTTGGAAGTCGTTAAATTTAAAGATGTAAAGTAATTTAAAGATTTTTTTTTTTAAGTAAACATTCCATTTAAACTGAAGACCAAAACCATTCCTGAAGACACTAATTGTTACAGAAACATTCATATTATCATTCTGCACTAACATCTCCTTGGACCCTGCCTGTGGAGACGTACTTAATACGTTACTTCTTTAACATATAAGAGGTACAGGCAGATCCCAACTTTGCGAGGAAATATGAGTTTATTCCCACATGACTCCCAGCTGCCAATTTGAATCTATCTCAGCTCCAGAATACAGAAAGGCCATAACGTCTGCTCCTAAGCAAAACAAGAAGGTAAAATAAAACTTGACAGAAGAGTGCCATTAGCGAGACCCTATGGGTGCACAGCAGACACAGATACTACAGCAACAACGTTTACCCAGTCTCGAATTCTTTCTCCTGGTCCCACTCCAAATATTTTGGGACAGCAGACCAGGGCTGTGTGGTACACAACCAGAACACATGCATTACCACACCAACAACACACCAAGAAATAAGTGCCACGATCTAAAACAAACTTCAGGAAGGTGCAGAGCATCTCTCCACCCAATACTTTTGAAACTGAAAGAGAAAGCCTGAGGTTTCTGATTTATTTCAGGAAATCTGAGTGCAGTCCTCCCCGTATTACTGGGTACACATCTGCTACCATTGTTCTCCCAGAACCAGTCCTGGTTTACCTCCCCATCTATCAGCATTAGATTTCATTTTATCTGAATAATGGCAGAAGGTGGCAACAGATCGGGTCAAAGGCTCTTTTCATATCAGACCCTGAAGAAGTCGATTACTCAAAAAGAGAGACATCTTCAGATAACCGTGCAATCCATTCCTCATAAATGTTAAAGATTTTTCGTTATTAATAGTGGCAGGGGTGACAGATTATGGATATTAATGTTATTTTTCAGAGAATTTCAATGGCGAGGGCTTCTCTTTTTCCCTTTTTTTTTTTTTTTTGTAATGTTTCTAATTAGGCACAAATTTACAGCAACTCCCAGAATAGCCAAGATTAATACCCAGCAGTAAAAAGCCGCTACAGTGAATCCGCGGGAACACGAACGGAGCGGGGGGGGGACACACACACGCCAGCATCGCAACCAAACCCACCCCCTCGGCTCCCAGTCCGCGGAGGGTCCCCCCGGGGTGCCCGGCAGAGCCCGGGGGAGCAGGGCCGGAGGAGGAGGAAAGCTCGGAACTTACCTGATAAGCAGCGGGGGCGTCGGAGCCGGCGTCGGCCCCCAGGGCCGAGAGCTTCTCCTTCAGGCGGTGGTGGGCGCGGTGGCGGAGGCAGTAGGCGACCCCCGACGCCGCCAGGACCCCGGCGATGCAGGCGAGGGAGAGGAGGGTGAGGAGGAGGAATTTGGCGGATTCTGCCTCTTCCCCGCGCTGCGGGAGCGGCGGGACGTCGCTTTTCTGCAGGGGAGGAGAGAGAGGCAGCGCCTTGAGTTGCGCGGGCGCGGAGC